>NC_092716.1:130151681-130419181 GCF_047496885.1 Scyliorhinus torazame
TCCCCTCTCTGACTTTCTCTTCCACTTGCCTCTCCCCTCCTTCATTCTTTTTTCTTTATTCATTCAAGGCATTTGGACCTCGCTGGCGAGGCCAGCATTGAGAAGATGGTGGTGAGCTGCCTCCTTGAACCCTTGCAGTCCATGTGGTGTAGGTATACTCATCGTCTGATAGCAAGCGAGTTCCAGGATTTTGACCTTCTGACAGGAATGGCCGATATATTTCCAAGTCAGGGTGGTGAGTGTCTTGGATGGGAACTTCCAGATGGGGGTGTTCCCAGCTGTCTGCTGCCCTTGTCCTAGATGGTAGTAATCCTGGGTTTGGAAAGTGCTGTCAAAGTGGGGGGGGGGGGGGGGGGGTGCAGTTAAGCAGGGCTGCTTTGTCCTGGATGGTGTTCAGCTTCTTGAGAGTTGTTGGAACTGCACTCATCCTGCCAAGTGGAGAGTATTCCATTAAATTCCTAACTTCTGCCTTGTAGGTGATGGACAGGCTTTGGGGAGTCAGGGGGGCGAGTTAATTGCCACAGTATTCCTAGCCTCTGATCAACTCTAATAGGCACAGTATTAATGTGGCTAGTCCAGTTAAGATTCTTAAGAATTTTAACTGGTGCATGTATCGAATGTTATGGGGAAATGGTTAAATCCTCGCTAGTTGGAGACGATCATTGCCTAACATTTGTGTGATATGAATGGGTCGGATCAAGGAAAACCCCAAGGCTTTTTGCTCTTGTGTGAGAAATAAAAGAATGACCAGGGTGAGGTTAGGGCTGGTCAAGGACAGTAGTGGGAACTTGCGCATGGAGTCAGAAGAGCTAGGAGAGGTGTTGAATGAATACTTTTCTTCAGTGTTCACCAAGGAGAGGGGCCATCTTTTTGAGGATGAGAGTGTGATACAGGCGGGTAGGCTGGAGGAGGTAGATGTTCTGAGGAAGGATGTATTAGCAACTTTGAAAAACCTTAGGGTCGACAAGTCCCCTGGGCCAGATGGGATATATCCTAGGATTCCTGGGGCTTTGGAACAGGATCTGGGGGAAGTGGAACCAGTACAAACTGGACGGTCTGCACCTGGGCAGGACTGGAACCGATGTCTTGGGGGGGGGGTTTGCTGGAGCTGTTGGGGAGGGTTTAAACTAATGTGGCAGGGGGATGGGAATCGATGCACTAAGTCGGAAGGTAGTAAAACAAGGACAGAAACAAAAGGCAGCAAGGGGGAAAGTGTAAGGCAGAGAAGCCATAGTCAAAAATCAAAAAGGGTGACAGTACAGGGTACAGTGACTGAGGGGAGCTCAGTGAATAGAACCAGGAATACTAAAAGGAATAAAATGGGAAGTAAAAACATAAATGGTAAGCTAATCGGCAGGTTGTTACATGAAGATATGGGTTCAACGGCAATAAAAATTAGGAGAAAAGGTAAGAGGAAATATAACTTGGGAGAGGTTACTGATCGAGGTGTTAAGATTCAAAACGGGTATAAAAGCCAACGTAAGTGTACTTTACCTGAATGCTCATAGTATTTGGAATAAGGTAAATGAGTTGATGGCGCAAATCATCGTGAATGACGATTTAATGGCCATTACTGAAACCTGTTTAAAGGATGGTCACGACTGGGAGTTAAATATCCGAGGGTATCAAGCTATTCGGAAGGACAGAGTGGATGGTAAGGGAGGTGGTGTAGCTCTTATTTAAGGATGACATCCGGGCATTAGTAAGGGATGACGTTGGTGCTATGGAGGATAAAGTTGAATCAATTTGGGTGGAAATCAGGAATAGTAAGGCTAAAAAATCACTGATAGGAATCGTCTATAGGCCACCAAATAGTAATATTATGGTGGGGCAGACAATAAACAAAGAAATCATTGATGCATGTAGAAATGGTACAGCAGTTATGGGGGATTTGAATCTACATGTCGATTGGTTTAACCAGGTCGGTCAAGGCAGCCTTGAGTTTATAGAATGTATTTGTGATAGTTTCCTAGAACAGTATGTAATGGAACCTACGAGGTAACAAGCGGTCCTAAATCTGGTCCTGTGTAATGAGATAGGATTGATTAATGATCTCATAGTTAGGAATCCTCTCGGAAGGAGCGATCACTATATGGTGGAATTAAAAATACAGATGGAGGGTGAGAAGGTAAAATCAAGCACTAGTGTTTTGTGCTTAAACAAAGGAGATTACAATGGGATGAGAAGAACTAGCTAAGGTAGACTGGGAACAAAGATTTTATGGTGGAACAGTGGAGAACCTTCCAAGCAATTTTTCACAGTGCTCAGCAAAGATTTATACCAACAAAAAGGAAGGATGGTAGAAAGAGGGAAATTCGACCGTGGATATCTAAGGAAATAAGGGAGAGTATCAAATTGAAGGAAAAGGCATACAAAGAGGCAAAGATTAGTGGGGGACTAGAGGACAGGGAAATCTTTAGGGGGCAACAGAAAGCTACTAAAAAAGCTATAAAGAGTAAGATAGATTATGAGAGTAAACTTGCTCAGAATATAAAAACATAGTAAAAGTTTCTACAAATATAAAAAACAATTAAGAGTGGCTAAGGTAAATATTGATCCTTTAGAGGATGAGAAGGGGGATTTAATAATGGGAGATGAGGAAATGGCTGAGGAACTGAACAGGTTTTTTGGGTCGGTCTTCACAGTGGAAGACGCAAATAACATCCCAGTGACTGATGGAAATGAGGCTATGACAGGAGAGGACCTTGAGATGATTGTTATCACTGAGGAGGTAGTGATGGGCTGGAATCTATCATCAAGGGAGAAATAGCGAGGCATCTGAATGGAAATTGTCCCATTGGGCAGACGCAGCATGGGTTCATAAAGGGCAGGTCGTGCCTAACTAATTTAGTGGAATTTTTTGAGGACATTACCAGTGTGGTAGATAACGGGGAGCCAATGGATGTGGTATATCTGGATTTCCAGAAAGCCTTTGACAAGGTGCCACACAAAAGGTTGCTGCATAAGATAAAGATGCATGACATTAAGGGTAAAGTAGTAGCATGGATAGAGGATTGGTTAATTAATAGAAACCAAAGAGTGGGGATTAATGGGTGTTTCTCTGGTTGGCAATCAGTAGCTAGTGGTGTCCCTCAGGGATCAGTGTTGGGCCCACAATTGTTCACAATGTACATAGATGATTTGGAGTTGGGGACCAAGGGCAATGTGTCCAAGTTTGCAGACGACACGAAGATGAGTGGTAAAGCAAAAGGTGCAGACGATACCGGACGTCTGCAGAGGGATTTGGATAGGTTAAGTGAATGGGCCAGGATCTGGCAGATGGAATACAATGTTGACAAATGTGAGGTTATCCATTTTAGTAGGAATAACAGCAAAAGGGATTATTATTTAAATGATAAAACATTAAAACATGCTGCTGTGCAGAGAGACCTGGGTGTGCTCATGCATGAGGCGCAAAAAGTTGGTTTACTGGTGCAACAGGTGATTAAGAAGGCAAATGGAATTTTGTCCTTCATTGCTAGAGGGATGGAGTTTAAGACTAGGGAGGTTATGCTGCAATTGTATAAGGTGTTAGTGAGGCCACACCTGGAGTATTGTGTTCAGTTTTGGTCTCCTTACCTGAGAGAGGACGTACTGGCGCTGGAGGGTGTGCCGAGGAGATTCACTAGGTTAATCCCAGAGCTGAAGGGGTTGGATTATGAGGAGAGGTTGAGTAGACTGGGACTGTACTCGTTGGAATTGAGAAGGATGAGGGGGGATCTTGTAGAAACATATAAAATTATGAAGGGAATAGATAGGATAGATGCGGGCAGGTTGTTTCCACTGGTGGGTGAAAGCAGAACTAGAGGGCGTAGCCTCAAATTAAGGGGAAGTAGATTTAGGACTGAGTTTAGGAGGAACTTCTTCACCCAAAGGGTTGTGAATCTATGGGATTCCTTGCCCAGTGAAGCAGTTGAGGCTCCTTCATTAAATGTTTTTAAGATAAAGATAGTTTTTTGAAGAATAAAGGGATTAAGGGTTATGGTGTTTGGGCCGGAAAGTGGAGCTGAGTCCACAAAAGATCAGCCATGATCTCATTGAATGGCGGAGCAGGCTCGAGGGGCCAGATGGCCTACTCCTGCTCCTAGTTCTTATGTTCCCCCCTTATTGCTTTTTTAATTGTCCTCTGCTCGCTTTTAAAGGCTTCCCAATCCTCTGGTTTCCCACTATGCTCGCCACTTTGTATGCTTTTTCTTTAGTCTTTATGCTGTCCTTGACATCCCTCGTCAGCCAAGGATGCCTTGTCCTTAGCATGTTTCCTCCTCCTTGGGATGCATTTCTGTTGTGCCTCCCTAATAACCCCCAAAATCTCCTGCCATTGCTGATCCACTGTTTTCCCTGCTAGGCTCCTTTTCCAATCAACTCTGGCCAGCTCCTCCTTCATGTCTGTAGTTACCCTTATTTAATTGTAATACTGTTGCATCTGATTGCAGCTTCTCCATCTCATACTGCAGGGTAAATTCTATCATATTGTGGTCATTGCTCTCTAAGGGTTCCTTCACCTTAAGTTCCCTAATCAAGTCTGCCTCATTACACATCACCAAATCCAGAATTGCCTGTCCCCTAGTAGGGTCTGTCACAAGCTGCTCCAAAAACCATCTCTTGGACATTCCACAAATTCCTTTTCTTGGGATCCACTACCAACTTGATTTTCCCAGTCCACCTGCATATTGAAGTCCCCCACAATTATTGTAATATTGCCTTTTTTACGCGCCTTTCCTATCTCCTGATTTATTTTCTGCCCCAAATCCTGACTCCTCCTAGGGGGCCTGTACATAATTCCTATCAGGGTCTTTTTACCTTTGCGATTCCTCAACTCTACCCACAGAGATTATATGCCTTCTGATCCTATATCGTTACTTGCTATCGATTAAACTTCATTCCTTACTAACAATGCAACTCCGCCCCCTTTGCCCACCTGCCTGTCCTTTCGATAGGACACATATCCCAGCCCTGATCCCCTTGCAGCCACATCTCTGTGATGCCCACAACATCGAACCGGCCAATTTCAATGTGTGCAACAAGCCCATTTACCTTGTTCCGTATACTGCACGCATTTAGGTACAACACCCTCAATCCTGTATTGACCACCTCCCTTTTCACACTTTCCTCAGTCACTGCACCCTGTACTGTGGCCCTTTTTGATTTTTGACTATGGCTTCTCTGCCTTACACTTTCCCCCTTACTGCTTTTTGTTTCTGGCCCCGTTTTACTTCCCTCCGACTTCCTGCATTGGTTCTCATCCCCCTGCCACATTAGTTTAAACAATTACTAGTAACGTGCAACAAACTCGTGTTATGATTAACTCAAAGTTAGTTTGTTTCACATTCAAAACCTGGGAGGTTTTGTTTTCAGGGAGGGACGGGGAATTGTCCCACTGCATTATATACAAACACACACACACTAGGATAATAAAGGGGAGGATAGAAAAGGGAGATTTGCAACTATCGATAGTAACAGTGCAAGAATCACAGAACTGAATATTAGTTCACATCATTTCCTGGGTCCAATGAGGAATTCTTTCATGTTGGAGTTCAAGTTAATTCTGCGATATCAGCACTAGCGATATCAGCACTAACTATAAAGTAAATTTACCAGAATGTTGCCTGGTCTGGAAGGAAGATCTTATGAGGAAAGGCTGAGGGACTTGAGGCTGTTTTTGTTAGAGAGAAGAAGGTTAAGAGATGACTTAATTGAGGCATACAAGATGATCAGAGGATTGGATAGGGTGGACAGTGAGAGCCTTTTTCCTCGGATGGTGATGTCTGGCATGAGGGGACATAGCTTTAAATTGAGGAGAGATAGATATAAGACAGATGTCAGAGGTAGGTTCTTTACTCAGAGTAGTAAGGGTGTGGAATGCCCTGCCTGCAACAGTAGTGGACTCGCCAACGCTAAGGGAATTCAAATGGTCATTGAATAGACATATAGACGATAAGGGAATAGTGTAGATGGGCTTTCGAGTGGTTTCACAGGTCGACGCAACATCGAGGGCCGAAGGGCCTGTACTGCGCTGTAGTGTTCTATTTTATCTATAACAACTCTGGTCTTCAGATTGCTGAAGTAGGTACAGAAAGATTGGGTTGGTGCTGCAGACAATGGTAGGCAATCTTCCAGCAGAGACAGGGCTTGAGGAGCAAGCTGTTGTTCTTCCTGGAGGGCTGCTGCTTGGTGGTTCACTAGTTGGATGTTCAACAGCTGACTGCTTGTGAGGCTAAAGATGTAATGTTAAAACTATCAAAAAAAATTGGTCATGTGATGTGTCAGGGCGGCACGGTAGCACAGTGGTTAGCATTGCTGCTTCACAGCGCCAGGATCCCTGGTTCAATTCCCCGCTTGGGTCACTGTCTGTGCGGAGTCTGCACGTTCTCCCCGTGTCTGCATGAGTTTCCTCCGGGTGCTCTGGTTTCCTCCCTCAGTCCAAAGATGTGCAGGTTAGGTGGATTGGCGATGCTCAATTGTCCTTGGTGTCCAAAAAGGTTAGGTGAGGTTACCAGGTTCCGGGGATATGGTGGTGGTGTGGTCTTAAGTAGGGTGCTCTTTCCAAAGACCAGTACAGACTCAGTGGGCTGAATGGCCACCTTCTGCACTGTAAATTCTATGATTCAATACCGTTAATGGCAATGTATCCATATAACACAGTGTAGAATGTGGCTATTAAGCCCATTCAGTTTGCATTGACTCTTTGAAAGAGCACTCTACCTAAGACCACTTCCCCACCCTTTCCCCGTAACCCTGTGCATTGATCACGGCCAACCCATCTAACTGTAACAATCTAAGCTTAACAATCAGTTTCTGTGCTTATGGGCAGAATTCCATTATTGTTCAGGTGACCTACGGTGGTTATTAGAATCTCTTCCAGTATAACGAGTTTTGATATCTTACGATGGTTCTGGTTGGAGAAGCCAGTCCGCCTGCACTTCCTCAGCTTTCATTGATTACTGAGGGATCTGAAGAATGAGGTGTAAAATTCCACAGGCAGTGTTTCTTTTGTTCTTGTACCTTCTGGTGGTTGCTCCCAGATCATGGTCATGTGAGTTTTGGCAGCTGTTCTTTTTGTTTCCACAGAAAATCTGTTTTAAAAAAAATAGCAATAGGATTAAAGTTTTGAACAAAGTGTTGAATTTCTTTTCAAGTCATAGGAGCCCAAGAGATCATAGAGACATTGCTACATATATTAAAAAATTCATTGGAGAACTGTAGTACCAGGGAACTAGCCGAGAACTAATATGTTTAAGAACATATGTTTAAGGACAAGCACATTTCCAGGGAATTCCAGGCCAGTCAGCTTAATGTCAGTGTGAGGCAATGGATTCATAGAATAGATAGAAGTTATAGAATCCCTACAGCGCAAGGAGACCATTAGACCTATTGAGTCTGCACTGACCCTTCAAAATAGCACTCGACCCATGTCCACTCACCATCCATCCCGCCTTCACCCCGTAACCCCACAGCCTAATCTACACATCACTATAATAATAATACTCTTTATTGTTACAAGTAGGTTTACATTAACACTGCAATGAAGTTACTGTGAAAATCCCCTAGTCGCCACATTCCGGCGCCTGTTCAGGTTCAGGAAGGGAGAATTCAGAATGTCAGTTCACCTAACCTGTACGTCTTTCGGGACTTGTGGAAGGAAACCAAAGCACCTGGAGGAAACCCACACAGACACGAGGAGAACGTGCAGACTCCACATAGACAGTGACCCAAGCTGGGAATCGAACCCAGATCCCTCGAGCTGTGAAGCAACAGTGCTACCCACTGTGCTACCATGCTGCCCTGCAAAAAAGGGCAATTTAGCATAGCCAATCCACCGAACTTGCACATCTTTGGACTGTCGGAGGAAACTGGAGCACCCGGAGGAAACCCACACAGACACGGAGAGACCATGCAAGTAAGAGTAGGGCCAGTCAAGGACAGGGATGGGAAGTTGTGTGTGGAGTCTGAAGAGATAGGCGAGATACTAAATGAATATTATGTCATCATTGGCTACAGGAATAGTGCCAGAGGACTGGAGGATAGCAAATGTGGTCCCTTTGTTCAAGAAGGGGAGTAGAGACAACCCCGGCAACTATAGACCGGTGAGCCTCACGTCTGTTGTGGGTAAAGTCTTGGAGGGGATTATAAGAGACGAGATTTATAATCATCTAGATAGTAATAATATGATTAGGGATAGTCAGCATAGCTTTGTGAAGGGTAGGTCATGCCTCACAAACCTTATCGAGTTCTTTGAGAAGGTGACTGAACAGGTAGACGAGGGTAGAGCAGTTGATGTGGTGTATATGGATTTCAGTAAAGCGTTTGATAAGGTTCCCCACGGTAGGCTATTGCAGAAAATACGGAGGCTGGGGATTGAGGGTGATTTAGAGATGTGGATCAGAAATTGGCTAGCTGAAAGAAGACCGAGGGTGGTGGTGGATGGAAAATGTTCAGAATGGAGTTCAGTGGCGTACCACAAGGATCTGTTCTGGGGCCGTTGCTGTTTGTCATTTTTATCAATGACCTAGAGGAGGGCGCAGAAGGGTGGGTGAGTAAATTTGCAGACGACACTAAAGTCGGTGGTGTTGTCGACAGTGCGGAAGGATGTAGCAGGTTACAGAGGGACATAGATAAGCTGCAGAGCTGGGCTGAGAGGTGGCAAATGGAGTTTAATGTAGAGAAGTGTGAGGTGATTCACTTTGGAAGGAATAACATTTTTTTGACTTCCCATGTCGGTGCAACATCGTGGGCCGAAGGGTCTGTACTGCGCTGTATGTTCTATGTTCTCCACAGTCCTCCAAGTCCATAATCGAACCCGGGTCCCTGGCGTTATGAGGCAGCAGTGCTGATCACTGTGCCACTATTTCAAAAGGGAAAATCTTGCTTTCACCAACCTGATTGATATTTTTGAGGAAGTAACCGAATTGACAATGGGAATGTAGTAGATGAATTTATTTAGATTTTTTAAAGGCCTTTTGTGATGAATGAGGGAAATTCTTATATATATTGTATTATGTGTCTGTCATTCTGTTCCTTTCATGGGGCGTCCGGTCATGAGGGTGTGGGGGGTGTATCCTGTGGATGGCATCCTGTGTTTCGAATGAACATTAATGCAAATGGGAGAACTGTGTCCCAGGTGCTGTTGTGCTGTTGCACCATTTTTCTGAGGGTCGCTTTTAACATTCTGTTCATCCTTTCTACTATGCCGCTTGATTGGGGGCGGTATGCAATATGGAACTTTTGTTTGATTCCGAAAATTGTAAGGGCGTTTTTCATAACTCGTCCCGAAAATGGGAGCTTTGATCGGACTCTATGCTGCGTGGGAGTCCCCATTTTGTAAAGATGTGCTGAGGGAGGATTTTAGCTGTCATTTTGGCAGTGTTTGTTCTGGATGGAAAGGCTTCCACCCATTTTGTGGATCGATGACCCATCGATGACCACCAACACATACTTAAAACAATTTCTGCAGGGGGTTAGGGGTCCTATATAGTTGATTTGCAAATTCGTCCAGGGGCCATTAACGGGGCGGATGTGGCCTAGCTGAGCCTTTCTTGCATATCTGTCCGGACTGTTATGGGCACAGATTAAGCAATTCTCGATGTAATGTGTAACATTGGCTTTTACATCAGGCCAATCGCAGAGAGGTCTGAGGTGGGCGAGGGTAGGTTCAATACCCTGGTGTCCATGGTTGTCATGGAACTGACAAATAATTTGATTCCTGTCCTGGCTGGGGACTACATAAATTCCGTCTTCTAATATCACACCGTCATGTGTGGTTAACGTGTTTTTAAACTTATCATAAGGGGCAGGGAAGTTGCCTTTTAAAACTTCCCTGAGCTTCTCATCTTCTTTTTGAGCCTTTGCTAAATCTTGAAGGTTGGTCTGTGAGACCTGAACCGCGTGTACTGGGGCGCTTTCGGGGGGGTTTCAAAAGTGACCGTGTCTGGAACCATCTTTTCCTAGGGCATCTGCTTTAACGTTACCGGGGGGGAAGAACGATTATGACTACGAACTTTGATGATTCCATATTTTCTATCCTTGGCCGATTTCAGAATGTGCTGGAGCAATGGGGCTGAGGGTAGGAGCTTTCCACCTGCAGAAACGAATCCTCTAGTTTCCCACAGGGGTAGGAATTCGGTTAAACTGTTGCAGACATAAAAACTGTCCGAATATATGTCGGCTGGGGTTGGAAACGAGTCGGGGTGTTCAACAACGTACGCGATGGCTGCCAGTTCTGCTGCCTGCGAGCCTAAGTGTCCTGGCAATTTTAACGAAATCTCTTCAAGGGCGTGTCCCTGCGCATCCTCTACATAAATACCGCAACCGGTAATCCTTTTCCCGTTTAAAACTGTGGAGGAGCCATCCACATAGATTCTAAGGGGTGTGCATGTGTCTGTGGGCTGGGGTCTTTGGGGTGTAGTACCTGCTTTCGGAGGAGCTGACTTCGGTACAAAGGGTCCTGAATTGTGCTTGGCTGATTTCACACTCGTGGGGTGCCTGCATATTGTAAATTATCGGCTAGGAAAGTGTGGGTCTTGCTTCTCTTAACTGTTATGTCCCATCCCTGTAAAAGAAGGGTCCAACGGGCTGCGCAGATCTGGCTGACTGTGCCATCCTTAAGTCTACCATCAAGTAGGAGCTGTGTTGGGGTGTGTTCAGTGAGAATGGTGATGGGGTTGGGTCCTGTAATGTAGGCGAAGTATTGTACTGCCCAAAAAACTGCGAGCAGGTGCCTTTCGCAGGCAGAAAATCCTTGCTCGACTGGATCTAATACGCGTGAGGCGGATGCCACGGGGCCTAAGCGATCATGTCGTTCTTGAAGGAGCACGGCCAAAAGGGTTCGGTCGGTAGTTGCAACCTCAATTGCGTACGGGGAAAGTGGATCTGGGACCTATAATGCGGGGGCTGTGCTGAGGGCTCTTTTTAAGGCATCCATGGCATCCGTGTTCTGTGGAAGCCATTCCCAAGGTGCTTGTTTCTGGAGAAGATCGGATAGGGGTGCTGCTTTTGTGGCGAAACCGTCGATATGATTTCTGCAGTAGCCAACCAGTCCTAGAAATGACCAGAGGGCTGAGACATTATGGGGCACGGGTAATTTGACGGTCGAGTCTATCCTTTTCTGCTCGATCTCGCATTAGCCATGCGTGATTACTGTACCTAAGTAAATCACTTTTCCTGTAAAATCTGGGCCTTCTTGGGGTTAATTTTACAGCCAATTTGTTGTGCGAGTCCTAGACGCTCGGCGAGAAGCGAAATGTGCTCTCCCTTTGTGTCCGTCTGTAGTTGCAGATCATCTACATATTGGACCAGACAATCGGGTCAGGAACATTTTGCTAATCCATTTGCCAGCTGTCGGTGGAAAATGGAGAGGGAATTGTGGAAGGCACGTCCATGTATATTGCTGTCCCGGGTATGTGAAAGCAAATTTATATTGGCACGCTTTTTCCAATGGAATGGACCAAAAGCCGTTCTTAATGTCCAAAACCAAAAATCTTTTTGACTGTAGTCCCTGTTTGAGCATGGTCTCGGGACTCATGGCTACGGTGGGGGTTGCTACTAGGGTTGCTTTGTTCAGTTCCCGGTAATCAATGGTCAGTTTCTATGATCCATCGGGTTTCCTGACGGGCCAAATTATTTGTGGAGGCTACTGATCGGGGAGTACGCCTTGATCAAGCAAACCCTGTATCACTTTTGAGATTTCTCCCTCTGCTTCTTGGGGGAAAAGCGTACTGCTTTTGGGGTCTGGGGTCGGGACCTGTAATATTCACCAAGCCAGCGATCTTGCCACAGTTGTGCTTGTGCTGCTTTGTGTTGCTGCAGGACTGCCCTAACTTGTTTGTCCTGACTAATGGCTCGGGGGTTGAACCAGAAGTCTCCTACTGCGCTGATTATATTTTCATACTCTCCAACAGTGAGTGTGGCGGGGGCTCGTGCTGCCTTTGCCATTCTCCACACACATTTATTTACCGGATCGAATGAGAGGTTGTGGAAGCTCATAAAATCAATGCCTAAAATGTGTTCGCCTGTCTGGGGTAGATCGACCAGAATTACGGGGTGTTCAGTTTTAATGTTCCCTATATGGATTGCTACAGGGGCTGTGATGTGTCCCTGCTGTAAATGACCTATAAAACCGCTGAGTGTAATGTTGTCTGTCGTGGGCCACGTGTCTCGCTGAAACATCGTGGAGGAGTTGAGCGTGGTGCGGGCCCCTCCTGTGTCCCAAAGGAATTCTACGGGCTGTTCCCGGACTGTGCCTGCCACTACCGGTCTACCGGACTTGTCCCAAAGGGTGTCGCAGACCCAAGTTGGGGAGTCTGAACACCGTCAGTCAGTGCCGTTCATCTCTGCGTTCTCAGAACGGGCGCTAACGCTGTGGATTGGCTTTGCCCTATTCTTATTTAGGGTGCCTGTCTGATGGTTTCTCTGCTGCCTCTGGGGCGCATTGCATTCTCGTGCATAGTGTCCTAATTGGCCGCAATTATAACACCCCTGGGATTTGGTTTGCTGTGGGCTGTTCCTGCCCTCATTTACCCATGCGGGGTTCTGGTGCGTCCTAACTGGATGCATGTCTGCCTGTTCTTCCTCTGTTTTACCATAAGCTGTTTTGCCTTGGATAGACTCTTCCCAAGTGCGGGACAATCTCTTTAACACCCATTTTTTGTTGTGGGCCTCGTCTGAGGGGTTGTAATTTGCGCAAGCTCTCTGTCCTGCCTCTGTCGCATGAGAGACTAGGATGCGGGTCCATTTGGCCATATTATCTGGGGACAAATGGGCGCGGGCTAACTCTCCAAACACTGCAGTGAAATGTATCCACAAGCATTCAGCAAACGCTGTAGGGTGCTCTGTTTACTTTTGCCTGCACTTGTTTAGGCCTTCTACGGGATCTCCTTTGTTATAGCCGATCGCATCTAGGATCGCTGTGTGCATTTCTTGGAGTGTGCCTCCTCCTACATTTTGTGGTTCGGGAAGGGCTGCCACGACTGAGAGGTCGAGGCTTAAAACTGTGAGCTTCACTTGCTCCTTTTCATCCAGGCCGTACATGGTCGCCTGGTGTTTTACCCTTGCAAAGAACTGGTGGGGGTCTGATGTGGGTAGTAACGTTGTTATTTTATCACACGCGTCCTGTAATTGGGTGACGGTTAACGGGGTGGTGTATAGGAAATCTGGGTCTCTTCTGTTGTGACCCTGCGCTGCGTGGTTACAGGGTTCATAGGGGTGTGTTCTGCCTGTGCAGTCGGGGGTTGGGGTGCTTTTCGTTTCTGGGGTCTTTCCTGTGTACATGTCCCATGTACATATCTGTGGGCAGTCTCATTTAACTCCTGCCAATCGGGGGCAATTTTCTTGGTCTAACTGGGGTCCAAACGTGCTCTGAAACCCATTCTGAACAGAAAGCAGAGATTGCAATTCTGCAACTTGCTTCCGGCACTTTGCGTGATCTACCGAGCTCTGCCTTTGTTCCGTTGTGGAAGTGTGGAGTGCTCGTAGGGCTGCTTTTAAGTCATTGCACTGTTTCTGCAACTGCTCAACCTGTTGTTCTGTTTCCTGTCTTACCAAGACCGCGCGTTGCGTGTCTTGGTAGGCTTTGTCATATTGGGACTGAAAGCTGCTCAAATGGGCGAGACAAGATTGGTGTGCCCGCTTGGCATCAGCCATCTCCTTGTCCCTCGCCACTAACTGCTCTCTCAGTTCCCTGTTCTCTCTCTCATATCCACTCACATCTCCTTCACTACTCTTGTCTCTCTCCTCAATCTCTCTATGGAGCATCCTCACAACCTCCTCTGTGCCTCGCAATCATGCCAAGCAGGACACGATTGCCATCGGCTTGCGAGCTTTCCCTAAGCTCTTCCTATGGATCTCTGTCAGGTTCTCCCACCAAGTATGCCCTATACTTCCGGGACCTGTTTCATCGTTCGCGCAGAATTCACTCCAAAGGGGCCATCCTTTCCCTTTGAGATATTGTCTGATCTCCTCTTCCCATATGGGACACTGTCCTACTCTACTGGTCGCTGCGACCTCAAATTCCTGGGGGTTCATAAGGCGTTCTAGTGCCTTCATTGCCATTTTTCTCGCTATCTCTGTGGTCTTGAACGTATTTGGAACAGGGGGTGATAAAGTGGTGATGTAAACACAGGTACGGCTTACGCTAATTTCCGGCCTACAAAACTCCCAACAGTTTTACGCAACAAAATCTCTCAGGTTTACCTTATATTCCTGTTAGTACACATGCAAATAACACACTTCTGAATCTTGGAGGTTTGATCAGAATTGGTCTTACACTTGTGGTTTTTCTGTTTCCAATTGGATTCCAATTCAAATTTGGGTTCTCTTGGAATGACTAGGCCACTTCTAGGTCGAATCCCATCAGAGTCGCCAGTACATGGTGCTCTTTTTATTTGGTTCTCAATATGGCGGTCAATATGGTCGCCTTCCTTAATCCTAATTATGTTTGCTTTAGAGTCGCCAGGTATCTTTCGATACGGCCACAAGGTTCAAACCCGAATACTGATCAAAGAGCCGATACACCAGTTAGTTAGTTCAAAGTCAATACTATTTATTTACACACACAGTAATATCTACTCATGCACAAAATACTACAAACTAAACTATCTCTAACACTAACGCCTATGCTTGGGTTCGGGTGCCCACTCAGTCTGAGAAACAATGGCCGTTGTTCGGACCTGAGGTTGTTGGGTTCGAAGTGGTACAGGAGAACAGCTAAGGTCGTCCGTCTGGTAGCGAGCGTTGACCTTGGACTTACTTGCTTCTGGTGTAGCTGGTGGAAGGATCTCTCCGCTTTGAGAGCCGATTCCAAGAGAGGGATTCTCTCTCGGGGCCTTATACCCGGAGGGGCTTCGCGTGCTTTTGGACGGGCCTTAAACTTGGCCCCAATCAATTGGGCCATATCTTGATCATTCGCATTGACCCTGACCAATAAAGGGGTGGGTGCCCTGATGGCTGGGCGGGTCCTAGGTGGCCGTTGGCCTTGCTTTGTTTACGCTTTCGGTTTGGGGAACTGGCGCTTCGAGGTCTGGAGCTAGATCGGTTGCTTGAGTGTCTTTCCTTTGTACCCGTAGATGGGCCATCCATATGCTAATAGACCTACAGTTTCAGTCTCGTCTGGGAGCTCCGGTTCCAATATGCATACAGGCTCTGTGCCTGCTTGCTTTCTTAGCATTGTCCATAGTTCCCTCCAGTCTTTGCAAACATCCATTTTGTCTTCTGGAAGTGGCCATCCCAGGTGGCTACACTAGCACCGGCACCATATTGAACACAATCGATTCTAATGAGAAATGGTGCCAGATTCACCGGTTTTGTGATTCACAAAGGCTGACAAGCTGCAGCCGCATATACACACTGCACTCCCCACACACACCTTCCCAGCCAACAAGATGGCAGCGAGGAGAGCAGCCCTAAGGTTTACCGATGCCGAGTTGGAGACCCTCTTGGATGCAGTGGAGGAGCGGCAGATGACTTGTAACCCAGCCAGGGAAAGAGGCTGCCAGCCACCGCCATTTGCAGGTGGCAAAGGCCGTTAGCGCCATGGGCAACACCATCTGGATGGGCCAGCAGTGCCAGAAATAACTGTACGATCTCCTCAGGGAAGCCAGAGTGAGTAGGCAGCACTCCCTGGCAACCCGCATCCCACACATCCGTAACCCGACCCCCTCCCCCACCAGGAGGACTGCCGAATGACCAGTCTGCCCCACAAGTCGGTACCCATGCCGGCCGCCATGGCCGGGTGCCCTGGCCACTGAGGCCACCAGCTACCCACACCCTGGGCTGCATGAGTCGGACTATCTAACACTGTTGTTTTCTGTTCCCCTCACCCCCCCAGGAGAAGGCTGCGCACAACTGCCAGGAGCAGGAGAAGACAGGAGGTGGACCTCTGGACCTGTGGCCCCTCACCGTGACTGAGCAGAGGGCCCTGGACGTGGTCGGTGGCCTAGAGGAATGGGAGGTCACTGAGATGGAGCTCGGCTGCGATCAAGGAAATGAGACCCCGCTTAGTTACGGTTCTCCGTGGCACGTGTGCCAACCCCCTCACCCCCACATGACCCTTACCTCCACAGCACCCTCATGCCAACACCACCACCCCCAACCACATGCCCACTCCCACTCCCATGCGTCTCGTCTTGTGTCTTGCAGGACCTACTTGAGTGATTCTCACTTCTCAGTATAAATATTTCCCACTTTCTCTCTCTTTTAGCTTTGACAAAGGGTCACCTGGTCTCGAAACGTTAGCTCGTTTCTCTCCCTACAGATACTGCCAGACCTGCTGAGTATTTCCAGCATTTGGTTTCAGATTCCAGCATCCGCAGTAATTTGCTTTTATCCTGATAGATTTGGACAGTATAGCCATCCAAGCTACATTCCCAGGTTTCTTTTGTCCACCTCAGGAACTTTTCCTTGTCCAATATCAATGGAGGCGTATGAACGCCCGTGGCGGTTCCCCAGCTCTCAGCTTCTTCCTCAACAACCGATGGGCCTGATCCATTACAGGAGGACAATCAAAGACTCCCTCCCCCACTAACTGCTCGAACATTTAAAAAAAAAAAATTTAGAGTACCCAATTAATTTTTTCCAATTAAGGGGCAATTTAGCGCGTTCAATCCGCCTACCTTGCACATCTTTGGGTTGTGGGGGCGAAATCCACGCAAACACGGGGAGAATGTGCAAACTCCACACGGACAGTGACCCAGAGCTGGGATCGAACCTGGGATCTCGGCGCCGTGAGACTGCAGTGCTAACCACTAAGCCACCGTGCTGCCCGTGCTGCTCGAACATTTTGACGATATATTTTGTAGTTCTCGTCCCCTCTTCGGGTAGCCCCCCGATCCTCGAGTTCTGCCTCCTTAAACGTTTTCCATGTCATCGATCTTGGCCTTCCACTTATTTTTCCCCTCCGACATCATCAAGGTGTCTCCCTCCAAAGAGGCAATCCGATCTTCATGGTCAGCAATTGTCCCCTTCACCTTCTGGATCGACACATTCTGTGTCTCCAGTCGCATTTCCACCCTCTATGGGGCAGCGCAAATTGGCTCTGCCACTCTCACTAAGTCCTCAGTGACTGCCAGTCTTTGCTTTTTGAATTCAGCCTATAGGAGCTTGACCAAATCCTCTGTCGACCACTGTGCAAGCAACAACGCCACAGATCATTCTGCCATCTTTTCCCATACTGCGCCACCCGTGTCCTCCAGGTCTGAAGAATGTCCCTTGCGCAATACACTCACCTGGCAACATCACCCACAGGAGGAGAAATCCTAGTTCTTCAATATTATCACTTTTCCACCTGCACCACCCCCACAAAATGGGCAAAAAGGACCAAAGAACCAGTCCTCAGGCAGGTGCCACCTTATGTGTGGCCACTCACTCCATGGCCGCAATCGTAAGTCTCTACAGAAGGGATAATTAAAGCATTGTAAAAGTAAGATCATAATTAATTCCGACCATGTATACTGTTTACCGTAATAGGACTAGTGGAATTTTGTTTGTCGGAAGAAGGTCCCCTGGGGAGTAGATTATTAGAGAGGTTGGATGAGATTCTCTGTTTCCCAACGGCAAGTTCGTAATCAGTGCCACTCCCGGTTTCATAATTGCCGATCGGGCGGAGAATCCCTTTTTTTGACGAAATCGGGGCAGCGCCTGTTTGACACAGGTTTTGCATGCTCCGCCCCCTCTAAATTGGCTTCATCGCGGCGCACGCTTCGCATCTTTAGGACAGCCTCAGGACATCATCTGAAGGCCCTCCACTGATGCTCCGCCCCCAATGGGCTGGGTTCACGACTCAGAGCTGTGCAGGAACCCGGAGTGGCAGCTGCGGACTGTGTCCAGCGCCGCCACAATCAGGCGGGAGCCGTGCTTCTGGCCGCGGGGGCTTCCGCGAGGACTGTGGGACTGTCTGTGCGGAGTCTGTACGTTCTCCCCGTGTCTGCGTGGGTTTCTTCCGGGTGCTCCGGTTTCCTCCACAGTTAGGTGGATTGACTATGCTAAACTGCCCTTAGTGTCCAAAAGGTTAGGTGGGGTTACTGGGATAAGGGTGGAGGTGTGGGCTTGGGTAGGGTGCTCTTTCCAAGGGCCGGTGCAGACTCGATGGGCCAAATCGCCTCCTGCACTGTAAATTCTATGATTCTATGATTCTAAAGCAAACTCTCAGGATCAATTTGCTAAAGATATTCATGTGGGCAGCACATGGTTGATGGACATTAGTGGTTGTGGAATGACCATCACAATCTAAGAAATCATTCATTGTGTGAGAGAGCTTTTGAGGTTATCTTTATAACCTGTTGTAGTAATTGAAAAATCTCAGGCAATGCTTTCTCCCAGTCTGTGAGCTCCGTGGCTAAACAACCTATACTGCTTGTGCGATCTTCCCACCCCACTCAAGATGCTGATAAGTGGAACACTGCTCCGAAATATGCGTTTTGGCCTTCATATTGTGAAGGAAAAACAAAGAACCAGTAAACATGCTTGGCTCAGCATCCCCAAACTCCACTACAAAAGCCTTCTCCATCTGGAGGAAGGGGGTAGTCAAGGTGGAGTGGGAAGGAACGTGTGCAGAATGGTGGTTTGGTAAGCAACAGATGCCTCAAATTAATCTGGACAGAAAAGGCTTTGAGTGGGTTAAAAGACCCTGAATAAACACCAAGGGCTTATGAGACATCCCACTTCACGTTAAGCCATGCGGTGGTTAATGCTGGTGGTACGAACGGCTGGGATTGCCTGAGGATGTCAGAATCTGGTTACTCCCACTGTACTGTGCACAAACCAATAGGAAGCCCAGACAGTGATCACAGACAATCTGCATCTTCAAGGAGTGAAAAACTTTGTGCCTCATTGAAGACCCTGGCTGGCTCATGGATGCTCTTTGCTTTTTTGGGGAAACTTGTGATGCCGTGCATGGCCCTGCTGCTCCAGGTGGTACTCGCAGTTTCTCTACAAGATTCACTCTTGGCTCAACCTCGTTTTTGGTGTTCCAGAGGTGTTGGCAGTCGGTCAATGTGCAGTCAAGGGTGCTGTCATTTGGCATTGGCTTGTGAGTAGTGGTTGGCCCTAGCCCTTCAAGTTGTTCAGCTGGAATGCTGAAATGACAGCCCTGGTAGCCTTTATTTCCTGAACTATACTTCCAGACAATATCAATCTTCACCGAGTGTTTTCACAGTTCCTGAAGTTGTTTATCCTGGAAAGCCAGCGTCAAGGCATCAGCATATGTAAGAGTTGTGACTTTATGGGTGGGAGGTCACCATTATATATGTTGAAGGACTGTGAGGACTGATCCTTGTGGAAGCCTGTTGTTGGCTGATTTGATCTCCACTGGAAATTTGAATTATACAGCATCAGTTTTCAACCTGCACAAAGGAAAACCGCATTGGACTTTGATTCTGGACTCTGGAGTCCATATGAAATTATGTTTATTTTCTCTGTGGTCTTTGCGCTGTCAATCTTTCTTTTCTCTATCTCTCTTTTACTGTATCTGTGCAAAAGGGGTAACATTGCAATCCCCTTCCTGTGTTTTGAGTGTGTGCAAATAAACAAACCCATCCTATTTCAAGTTTGCTGCGGATTTTTCATAGAAATTGGATGCCATCCAAACCACAGAGTTGGGAAATATGCCACCGCTTAAAAAGGGGTAAGCGGCTTCCGGGTGCGGCGATGACCAGCTGAGTCGCACGTTTCGGCAGCTCCCGGTGAAACGGACTTTTGGACTCTTGATAGGAGCCCCAACGGCAATTTTGACGGCTAAAAACACTGTGCGGTAAACCAGAAGGGAATCCCCCCTGGATACGGATGAAAAAAGGAGAAAGTGGCCGGATTGCAGTGGATCCTTTAGAACAGCGGCAAGGAAGGCAAGCAAAAACCAAGATGGCGTCGGAAGGTGGCAGTTTAACATGGGGCCCTGAACAACAAGAGTTCTTGAAATGCTGTGTGGAAGAGCTCAAAAAGGAAATGAAGAAAGAGCTGTTGGCCCCGATACTACAGGCGATCGAAGGGCTAAAGGAGGAACAAAAGACCTAGGAGCGGGAGCTTCGGGTCGTGAAGGCAAAGGCAGCTGAGAATGAGGACGACATACAGGGCCTGGTGGTGAAGACGGAGATGCATGAGGCACATCAGAAACGATGTGTGGAAAGGTTGGAGGCATTGGAGAACAACGCAAGGAGGAACAACCTGAGGATTCTTGGTCTTCCTGAAGGTGTGGAGGGAGCGGACGTCGGGGCATATGTGAGCACGATGCTGCACTCGTTAATGGGAGCGGAGGCCCCGGCGGGTCCGTTGGAGGTGGAGGGAGCATACCGAGTGATGGCGCGAGGACCGAGAGCAGGAGAAATTCCCAGAGCCATAGTGGTGAGATTCCTCCGTTTTAAGGATAAAGAAATGGTCCTTAGATGGGCAAAGAAAACTCGGAGCAGTAAATGGGAGAACGCGGTGATCCGCGTTTTTCAAGACTGGAGTGCGGAGGTGGCGAGAAGGAGGGCGAGCTTTAATCGGGCCAAGGCGGTGCTTCATAAAAAGAAGATAAAATTTGGAATGCTGCAACCGGCAAGACTGTGGGTCACATATCGAGGAAGGCACCACTACTTTGAGACGGCGGATGAAGCGTGGACTTTTATTGTGGAAGAAAAACTGGAATGAGCGGGTTATTAAAAAGAACGTTTGAACAAAGTGGTGGGGCGAATGTGGGGGGCGAAGAGGGGGGTTAAAAAGGGGGGAAAGAGGAGTTTTATGTACTAATCCTGCGATGTGGTAACTTTTCTCTCTTCCACAGGTGGTGATGGGGGAGGAGGGGAGGTGGAGGAGATGGGGCGTTGGCCATTGGGGCCGGGGCCAAGGGAGAAGCGCGGGAATAGAGAAGCAGGAAGGAGGGGGCGTCGCACGGTGCGAGCCGAGGTCACGGGGGGAAGCCGAGGTCGGCCAGAGTTTGCTGACTTCTGGGAGCAACATGGGGGGAGTAATTACGCTAGCGGGGGATCTAGCGGGGGGGTGGGAGGGGGGAATTACTGGGTTGCTGCTGCTGGGGAGAGGGGGGAGCTGGTATGGGAGGGGATGGGCGGGGGGGCACCGCCTGGGGGAGATACAGCTGCGTGGGAACCGGGTGAGGAGCTGGAAAAAGGGGATGGCTAATCGACAAGGGGGGTGGGGGGGGTAGGAAGCCCCCCAACCCGGCTGATCACGTGGAACGTGAGAGGGCTGAACAGGCCGATAAAGAGGGCACGGGTACTCGCACACCTTAAGAAACTTAAGGCAGATGTGGTTATGTTACAGGAAACGCACCTGAAACTGATAGACCAGGTTAGGCAAAGGATGGGTGGGGCAGGTGTTCCATTCGGGGCTAGATGCGAAAAACAGGGGGGTGGCTATATTAGTGGGGAAGCGGGTAACGTTCGAGGCAAAGACTATCGTGGTGGATAACGGGGACAGATACGTGATGGTGAGTGGCAAACTACAGGGGGAGACGGTGGTTTTGGTAAACGTATATGCCCCGAACTGGGATGATGCCAATTTTATGAGGCGGATGCTAGGACGCATTCCGGACCTAGAGATGGGAAAGCTGATAATGGGGGGAGATTTTAATACGGTGTTGGAACCAGGGCTGGATAGGTCGAAGTCCAGGACTGGAAGGAGGCCGGCAGCAGCCAAGGTACTTAAAGATTTTATGGAGCAGATGGGAGGTGTAGACCCGTGGAGATTTAGCAGACCTAGGAGTAAGGAGTTCTCGTTTTTCTCCTATGTCCATAAAGTCTACTCGCGAATAGACTTTTTTGTGCTGGGAAGGGCGTTGATCCCGAAGGTGAGGGGAACGGAGTATACGGCTATAGCCATTTCGGATCACGCTCCACACTGGGTAGACTTGGAGATAGGGGAGGAAACAGGAGGGCGCCCACCCTGGAGAATGGACATGGGACTAATGGCAGATGAGGGGGTGTGTCTAAGGGTGAGGGGGTGCATTGAAAAGTACTTGGAACTCAATGATAATGGGGAGGTCCAGGTGGGAGTGGTCTGGGAGGCGCTGAAGGCGGTGGTTAGAAGGGAGCTGGTATCAATAAGGGTACATAAAGGGAAGCAGGAGAATAAGGAACGGGAGCGGTTGCTGCAAGAACTTTTGAGGGTGGACAGACAATATGCGGAAGCACCGGAGGAGGGACTGTACAGGGAAAGGCAAAGGCTACATGTAGAATTTGACTTGCTGACTACGGGCACTGCAGAGGCACAATGGAGGAAGGCACAGGGTGTACAGTACGAATATGGGGAGAAGGCGAGCAGGTTGCTGGCACACCAATTGAGGAAAAGGGGAGCAGCGAGGGAAATAGGGGGAGTGAGGGATGAGGAAGGAGAGATGGAGCGGGGAGCGGAGAGAGTGAATGGAGTGTTCAAGACATTTTATCAAAAATTATATGAAGCTCAACCCCCGGATGGGAGGGAGAGAATGATGGGCTTCTTGGATCGGCTGGAATTTCCCAAGGTGGACGAGCAGGAAAGGGTGGGACTGGGAGCACAGATCGAGGTAGAAGAAGTGGTGAAAGGAATTAGGAGCATGCAGGCGGGAAAGGCCCCGGGACCGGATGGATTCCCAGTCGAAGTCTATAGAAAATATGTGGACTTGCTCGCCCCGGTACTGACGAGGACCTTTAATGAGGCAAAGGAAAGGGGACAACTGCCCCCGACTATGTCTGAAGCAACGATATCGCTTCTCTTAAAGAAGGAAAAGGACCCGCTACAATGCGGGTCCTATAGACCTATTTCCCTCCTAAATGTAGATGCCAAGGTCCTGGCCAAGGTAATGGCAATGAGAATAGAGGAATGTGTCCCGGGGGTGGTCCACGAGGACCAAACTGGGTTTGTGAAGGGGAGACAGCTGAACACGAATATACGGAGGTTGTTAGGGGTAATGATGATGGCCCCACCAGAGGGAGAAACGGAGATAGTAGTGGCGATGGATGACGAGAAAGCATTTGATAGAGTGGAGTGGGATTATTTGTGGGAGGTGTTGAGGAGATTTGGTTTTGGAGAGGTGTATGTTAGATGGGTGCAGCTGTTGTATAGGGCCCCAGTGGCGAGCGTGGTCACGAATGGACGGGGCTCTGCATATTTTCGGCTCCATAGAGGGACAAGGCAGGGATGCCCTCTGTCCCCATTATTATTTGCACTGGCGATTGAGCCCCTGGCGATAGCGTTGAGGGGTTCCAAGAAGTGGAGGGGAGTACTTAGGGGAGGAGAAGAGCACCGGGTATCTTTGTATGCGGACGATTTGCTACTATACGTGGCGGACCCGGCGGAGGGGATGCCAGAAATAATGCGGATACTTGGGGAGTTTGGGGATTTTTCAGGGTATAAATTGAACATGGGGAAAAGTGAGTTGTTTGTGGTGCATCCAGGGGAGCAGAGTAGAGAAATAGAGGACCTACCGTTGAGGAAGGTAACAAGGGACTTTCGTTACCTGGGGATCCAGATAGCTAAGAATTGGGGCACATTGCATAGGTTAAATTTAACGCGGTTGGTGGAACAGATGGAGGAGGATTTCAAGAGATGGGATATGGTATCCCTGTCACTGGCAGGGAGGGTGCAGGCGGTTAAGATGGTGGTCCTCCCGAGATTCCTCTTTGTGTTTCAGTGCCTCCCGGTGGTGATCACGAAGGCTTTTTTTAAAAGGATTGAAAAGAGCATCATGGGTTTTGTGTGGGCCGGGAAGACCCCGAGAGTGAGGAAGGGATTCTTACAGCGTAGCAGGGATAGGGGGGGGCTGGCACTACCGAGCCCAAGTGAGTATTATTGGGCCGCTAATATTTCAATGGTGAGTAAGTGGATGGGAGAGGAGGAGGGAGCGGCGTGGAAGAGATTAGAGAGGGCGTCCTGTAGGGGGACTAGCCTACAGGCTATGGTGACAGCCCCATTGCCGTTCTCACCGAGGAACTACACCACAAGCCCGGTGGTGGTGGCTACACTGAAGATTTGGGGACAGTGGAGACGGCATAGGGGAAAGACTGGAGCCTTGGGGGGGTCCCCGATAAGAAACAACCATAGGTTTGCCCCGGGGGTATGGATGGGGGATATGGAATGTGGCAAAGAGCAGGAATAACGCAACTGAAAGATCTGTTTGTGGATGGGAAGTTCGCGAGTCTGGGAGCGCTGACCGAGAAATATGGGTTGCCCCAAGGGAAAAAATTCAGGTATATGCAACTGAGGGCTTTTGCGAGGCAACAGGTGAGGGAATTCCCGCAGCTCCCGACACAAGAGGTGCAGGACAGAGTGATCTCAAAGACATGGGTGGGGGATGGTAAGGTGTCAGATATATATAGGGAAATGAGGGACGAAGGGGAGACTATGGTAGATGAACTAAAAGGGAAATGGGAAGAAGAGCTGGGGGAGGAGATCGAGGAGGGGCTGTGGGCAGATGCCCTAAGCAGGGTAAACTCGTCGTCCTCGTGTGCCAGGCTAAGCCTGATTCAGTTTAAGGTATTACACAGGGCACATATGACTGGAGCACGGCTCAGTAAATTTTTGGGGGTGGAGGATAGGTGTGCGAGGTGCTCAAGAAGCCCAGCGAATCATACCCATATGTTTTGGTCATGCCCGGCACTACAGGGGTTTTGGATGGGGGTGACAAAGGTGCTTTCAAAAGTAGTAGGAGTCCGGGTCGAACCAAGCTGGGGGTTGGCTATATTTGGGGTTGCACAAGAGCCGGGAGTGCAGGAGGCGAGAGAGGCCGATGTTTTGGCCTTTGCGTCCCTAGTAGCCCGGCGCAGGATATTGGTAATGTGGAAAGAAGCCAAGCCCCCGGGGGTGGAGACCTGGATAAATGACATGGCGGGGTTTATAAAGCTAGAGCGGATTAAGTTCGTCCTAAGGGGGTCGGCTCAAGGGTTCACCAGGCGGTGGCAACCGTTCGTCGAATACCTCGCAGAAAGATAGACGGAATGGGAAAAAGAAGGCAGCAGCAGCAGCCCAGGATCGGGGGGGGGGGGGGGGGGGGGGAGGAGGAACCAGAAGGACTCTCAGGGTTGTTAATATATACTGTATAGTATGTATAGGCCGTTGCTACAGATAATTATATATTGGACTGTTAAATTATATTTTTGGAGAGTGTTACTTGTGACAAGGCAGTTGCCAATTAGGGCTAGTTTTCATTTTTGTTATTTATTATTTATTCATTTTTTGTTTATAAAATAGGTCATTGTTATTTGTGTTGTTATAATATTGTGTAAAGGATGCACAATGTACTGTGTTGGTTGACCAAAAATTTTCAATAAAATATTTAATTAAAAAAAACGTTTGCTAATTTCCAATCTGCCGGGACCACCCCAGAGTCTAGTGAATTTTGGTAAATTATCACTAGTGTATTTGCAATTTTCCTAGCCATCTCTTTTAGCACTCTGGGATGCATTCCATCAGGGCCAGGAGATTTGTCTACCGTTAGCCCCATTAGCTTGCCCATCACTACTTCCTTAGTGATAACAATCATCTCAAGGTCCTCAGCTGTCTTAGGCTCATTTCCATCAGTCACTGGCATGTTATTTGTGTCTTCCACTGTGAAGACCGACCCAAAAAACCTGTTCAGTTCCTCAGCCATTTCCTCATCTCCCATTATTAAATCTCCCTTCTCATCTTCTAAAGGACCAATATTTACCTTAGCCACTCTTTTTTGTTTTATATATTTGTAGAAACTTTTACTATCTGTTTTTATATTCTGAGCAAGTTTACTCTCATAATCTATCTTACTCTTCGTTATAGCTTTTTTAGTAACTTTCTGTTGCCCCCTAAAGATTTCCCAGTCCTCTAGTCTCCCACTAATCTTTGCCACTTTGTATGCTTTTTCCTTCAATTTGATACTCTCCCTTATTTCCTTAGATATCCACGGTTGATTTTTCCTCTTTCTACCGTCTTTCCTCTTTGTTGGTATAAACCTTTGCTGAGCACTGTGAAAAATCGCTTAGAAGGTTCTCCACTGTTCCTCAACTGTTTCACCATAAAGTCTTTGCTCCCAGTCTACCTTAGCTAGTTCTTCTCTCATCCCATTGTAATCTCCTTTGTTTCAGCACAAAACACTGGTGTTTGATTTTACCTTCTCACCCTCCATCTGTATTTTAAATTCCACCATATTGTGATCGCTCCTTCCGAGAGGATCCCTAACTATGAGATCATTAATCAATCCTGTCTCATTACACAGGACCAGATCTAGGACCGCTTGTTCCCTCGTAGACAATGGCAAACATTCAAGGAACGCACGGGAGAACTACAGCAACTGTTCATTCATGTCTGGCACAAAAGTGAAGGGGGTAAGAGGGACAATCCATGGCTTATAAAGGAAATTAGAAAGAGTATCCGATCCAAGGAAGAAGCACACAGAGATTGGTAAAGAGAAATGTAGGCCTCCTACAGACAGAAACAGGAGAATGCATAACAAGGGACAAAGAAATGGCTGAGCAATTGAATACATACTTTGGTTCTGTCTTCACAAATGAGGACACAAATCAGATCCCAGAAATGTTGGAGAATGAAAGGTTTAGTGAGAGGGAAGAACTGAGGGAGATCAACATTAGTAGAGAAATGGTGCTCAGAAAATTGATGGGATTGAAGGCGGATAAATCCCCAGGGTCTGAGAATCTGCATCCCAGAGTGCTTAAGGAGGTGGCTCTGGAAACAGTGGATGCATTGGTGGTCATCTTCCGGGATTCTATAGACTCTGGAACTGTCCCTGCAGATTGGAGCTAGCTCACGTCACTCCGATATTCAAAAAGGGAGGTAGAGAGAAAGCAGGGAATTATAGACCAGTAAGCCTAACATCGGAAGTGGGGAAAGTGCTTGAATCCATTATCAAGGACTTTATAGCAGAATATTTGGAAAGCAGTGGCAGGATCAGTCAGAGTCAGCATGGATTTATAAAGGGAAAATCATGCTTGACAAATCTATTGGAATTCTTTGAAGAGGTAACCAGTACAGTCGACAAGGGGGAGCCAGTCGATGTGGTATATTTGGACTTTCAGAAGGCGTTTGACAAAGTTCCGCATAAGAGATTATTGTGCAAAATTAAAGAGCATGGGATTGAGGGAAATGTATTGTGATGGTTAGAAAACTGGTTGGCAGAGAGGAAACAAAGAATAGGGATTAATGGGTCCTTTTTAAATTGGCAGGCAGTAACAAGTGGGGCACCACAGGGATCGGTGCTGGGACCCCAGCTATTCACAATATATATTAATGATTTGGATGAGGGAACAAAATGTAACATCTCAAAGTTTGCAGATGATACCAAATTAGGTGGGAGGGTGAATTGTGACGAGGATGCAGGGATCCTACAGCAAGATTTGGACAGGTTGGTCGAGTGGGCAAATCAATGGCAGATGCAGTATAATTTGGATAAGTGTGAGGTTATTCATTTTGGAAGCAAAAACAGAAAGGCAGATTACTACCTGAATGGTTGGAAATTGGGAGAGGAGTGTGCAGCGGGACCTGGGTATCCTTGTGCACCATTCCTTGAAGGTAAGCATGTAGGTGCAGCAGGCGGTAAAGAAGGCTAATGGTATGTTGGCCTTCATTGCGAGAGGTTTCGAGTATAGAAGCAGGGATGTGTTGCTGCAATTGTACAGGGGCTTGGTGAGGCCACACTTGGAGTATTGTGTACAGTTTTGGTCTCCTTCTCTCGAGGGAGTGCAGTGAAGGTTTACCAGACTGATTCCAGGGATGGCGGGACTGTCATATGAGGATTGACGAGGTTGGATTGTTCTCGCTGGAGTTCAGAAGAATGAGCGGGGATCTCATAGAGACTTATAAAATTCTAACAGGACTAGACAGGGTAGATGCAGGAAAGATATTCCCAATGATGGGTGTGTCCAGAACCAGGGGTCACAGTCTGAGGATTCAGGGTAAACCATTTCGGACAGAGCTAAGGAGACATTTCTTCACACAAAGAGTGGGGAGCCTGTGGAATTCATTACCACAGGAAGTAATTGATGCTACAACTTTGAATATATTCAAGAGGCGGCTGGATATAGCACTTGAGGAGAACAAGATCAAAGGCTATGGGGAAAAAACAGGATTAGGCTATCGAGTTGGATGATCGCGATGAATGGTGGAGCAGGCTCGAAGGGCCAATAGGCCTCCTCCTGCTCCTATCTTCTACGTATTTATGTATCGTTTATATAAATGACAAACAATAGGGGACCCAGCACGGGTCCCTGTGGTACGTCACTGGTTACTGGCTTCCAGTCACTTAAGCAGCCGTCTATTATTACCCTCAGTCTTCTCCAGCTAAGCCAATTACGAATCCACCTTGTCAAATAACCTATATGCATTTACCTTCTTTATAAGTCTCCCATGTGGGACCTTGTCAAAGGCTTTTCTGAAATTCATGCATCAACTTCACTACCCTTATCTACACAGCTGGTCAAATTCTCAAAAAATTCAATCAAATTTGTTAGGCTTGACCTCCTTCTGACAAAGCCACGCTGACTATTCCTGATCAAACCTTGCTTCTCCAAGTTTAGATAGATTCTCTCCTTCAGAATTTTCTCCAATAGTTCCCTGCCACTGAACAAAGAAGAACAAAGAACAGTAAAGCACAGGAACAGGCCCTTCGGCCCTCCAAGCCTCTGCCAGCTGCCTGTCTAACCTAAAACCTTCTCACTTCCGGGATCCGTATCCCTCTATTCCCTCCCTATTCATGTATTTGTCAAGATGCCCCTAGAACATCACTATCGTATCTGCTTCCACCACCTCCTCCGGCAACGAGTTCCAGGCACAAACTGCGTAAAAACCTTCGCTCGCATATCTCCTCTAAACTTTTCCCCTCGTACCTTAAACCTATGCCCCTTAGTAATTGACTCTTCCACCCTGGGAAAAAGCTTGACTATCCTCTCTGTCTATGTCCCTCACAATTTTGTAGACTTCTATCAGGTCACCTCCATCGTTCCAGTGAGAACAAGCCAAGTTTATCCAACCTCTCCTCATAGCTAATGCCCTCCATACCAGGCAACATCCTGGTAAACTTCTTCTGTACCCTCTCCAAAGCCTCCACATCCTTCTGTTAGTGTGGCGACCAGAATTGAAGAGAGTGAACTGAATTGAACTGATGTAAGACGCACTAGTCTGTACTTCCCCTGGCTTACCTCTACAACCTTTATTAAATAGTGAGACCACATTTGCTGTTCTCCAGTCCTCTGGCACCACCCCATGGCCAGAGAGGAATTCAAAATTTGGGTCAGAGCCCCTGCAATATCCTTCTCGCCTCCCATTGCATTCTGGGGCATAATTCATCCAGACCTGGAGATTTGTCCACTTTTAAGTCTACCTATACCTCCAATACCACTTCACTCCCTATGACAATTTGCTCAAGAACCTCACAGTCTCTCTTCCTGAGTTCCATATCTATTTCCTCATTCTCTTGGATGAAAACAGATATGGAGTATTCATTCAATAGCCTACCAATGTCCCCTGGCTCCACCCACAGATTTCCCCATTGGTCCCTAATGGGCCCTACTCTTTCCATGGTTATCCTCTTCCCATTGATATACTTATAGAATATCTTGGGATTTTCCAGCCAGAGCTTTCCCATATCCCCTCTTTACTCTCCTAATTGATTTCTTAAGCTCCATCCTGCACTTTCTGAACTCCACTAATGCCTGCATTGATTTGCTCCCCTTGTACTTGCAAAAGGCCTCTCTTTCCTTCTCATCGTATCCTGAACGTCTTTGGTTATCCATGGTTCTCTGGGCTTGTTACTCTTTCCTATTATCCTAGCGGGAACATATTGGGCCTGTACCCTCCCCATTTCCTTTTTGAACGTCCCCACTGCTCTTCTGTAGATTTCCCCACAATTAACTATTTCCAGTCACCCTTGGCCAGATCCTGCCTTATTTTACTAAAATCCACTCACCCCCAATCGAAAACCTTTTTTTGCAACATGTCTATTTGTTTGTCCATAACAAACTTAAATTGCACCATGTAGTGGTCGCTATCACCAAAATGCTCCTCCACCAACACATCAACCACCTGTCCGGCTTCATTCCCCAGAATTAGGTCCAGCACTGCACCATCCCTTGTTCAACCCTCTACATATTATGTTAAAAAGTTCTCCTGTATATATTTTAAGAACTCTACTCCATCTAAGCCCTTAACACGATGACTATGCCAATTAATGTTGGGAAAGTTGAAATCACCTAATATTACTATTATCACCCTCTTATTTTTACACACCTCTGCAAATTGAGGAAATTGTTTTCCTCAATTTCCCACTGACTATCTGGGGGTCCATAATAAACACCTAGTAACGTGGCTGTCTCTTTTTTATTGCTAAGCTCTACCCACAAAACTTCATTTGATGCCCCCTCCATGATATCATCTCTCCTTCCCGCAGTAACTGACTCCTTAACTAATAATGCAATGCCTCTTTTATCCTCTCCTCTGCCTTGATTGAAGATTTTATATCCCGGGATGTTAAGCTGCCAATCCTGCCCCCCCCCACCCCACTTTCCCCCCCCACCCCCACTTTCCCCCTCCCCCCCACTTTCCCCCCCCCACCCACTTTCCCCCCCCACCCCCACTCCTCAACCATATCTCTGTGATGGCTACTATATCTCAATTCACATGGCAATCCTCGACCTTAACTCATCCGTTTTACCTGTAATATCCCTGGCATAAAGTAGAGGCCATCCAACCTTGTCTGACTCTCTTGAAACCTACTACCGCTGTATTCCCTCAGACTTGATGGCTTTTCTGTGTTATAATGTGACCTTATTCTGCTAATAGTCTGTGTCTTCTCCCACATCTGAATTAGTTTAAACTCCTCCCAAAAGCACTAGCAAACCTGCCAGCAAGGATGTTAATCCCGTTCCATCTGACTTCCACATTCTATTGACTGAGATGAATGTAGGACATTTTTATATAGATTGTGGTATATATTCCTGTTACAATAATGTTACTACATGCCTGGGTAAAAGTACATATATATATCTATTGCAGTAATATTATAAAGAAATCCTAGTTTAACCTACAGTCAGGTGGTGTGTCTGCAAAAGGTACAAAAGGACAATTTTTTCACACAGAGTGGTGAGTGTCTGGAACGAGCTGCCAGATGCAGTAATAGAGGCAGGTACAATTTTGTCTTTCAAAAAGCATTCAGACAGTTGTATGGGTAAGATGAGTATAGAGGAATATGGGCCAAATTGGGACTAACGTAGTGGTAAAAACTGGGTGGCATGGGCAAGTTGGGCCGAAGGACCTGTTTCCATGCTGTAAAGCTCTATGCCATGAAGTAAGATCTCATAAAAGTGAGATCATCATTCATTCCAATGAGGTATTTGTTTACCTCATGGTAAACATCACCAATGATGCCTAATGGAACTTTGTTATGATTGCTGGAGATTCCCTGGAAAGTAGATAATTTGAGACATTGTGTTTAGATTTAGATAAGCAGGTCATGGGATCTGAGTGGGATAAAGATAATGTAATTAATGGGAGGAGCCAGGTATATGTGTAGTTTTGCAGTTTGATATAGGTTTGGCAGTCTGCTAGGAGTTTTAAGTTGAGCAGCAGTTTTGTCAAATGCGGTCAGGTTGAGCAGTCTTTCCAATAAATCTCTATACAAGTGTACAGCAAGTATCCCTGTGTTTGCTAACTTTATTTCTGTAGCTTTTTGACCTGTGATGGGTTTTGCTTAATTGGAGATAGAGAATGTAATGTATGAATTGTTTAACTGTTAATTGAGAAGCTATTTTCTGTGATGTTAATATGCTTAATCCTGTGTTAACAATAAAGTTTGTTTTAATATCACAGATGCCTATTGGTCAATTAAATCACTCCTGTTTTTCTCAGTTCTGCCAATTAAAAATGTTTTGGGGTTCTTTTCTGGTATCCTGACAAATGTTGGGGTCTGGTCCGGGATCACAACATGCCTGAGGTGACCTTGGTGGGCGTCCCCTGGGGGCCCTGAGGGTCCCAGCCTTATTTCAGGCAGAACAGGTGTTGCAGTGCTGCCCTCCTTGGTGTTCAGGGCTGCAGGTGTGTCACTCACAGGGAGCGGTGTCAGATGGGCTGGACACCCCCACGGTTTCCTGGGTGGAGGGCCCCAGGCTGCTCTCCTGCTGATCCTTTTCCCTTCAGGGGTCCGAAGGCCCCTGGGCTCCTCCATGGGATAGAGGGGAACCTGGAGTGAGATCCAGAAGGCCCGTCGTCCTCTGGCTCTGACACTTATGGATTCCCACTAGTGCCTGTACCATGCAGTTGAAGCCATGCACCAGAGAAGTCATGCCCTCAGGCATAGAAGTAATGTCCTATGCCATGGAGGTCTTGAGCTGAACCATGGAGCGAACATCCCCTGTCCTGGAGTGCACATCCTGCACCAAGTTCTCCACTGCGGACGCCACTCTCGCAGTGTTGGCCTTGTTGTGTAGAGTGGCAGCACCGTCTCCTTGGTCAGAAGGAGAGGAGGGATGCTGTCATCCCTTCCTGATGCTCGTGACTTTGCCTTTGCAGTTCCAGCAGCTCAGGGACAACCACACCCAGGGGCACTGCACCAGTCAGGGGCTCAGCAGGGTCCTGGCCTCCAGAACCCCTCTGAGTGCCGAATGTCTGGGACGTCCCTGCATCTGTCTGCTGTGGATCATCAGCTGTGAGATACTCAGCCGTGAGCGACCAAAATGCCTGCCAAGACTTCCGGTTGTGGCTATGCCGAGGTAGGTCGCACGTTCGGCAGCTCCCGCCGGGAATGGACTTTTGGGCTCTTCAGAGGGGCTCCAATGGCAATTGTTCGACGGCTTCCAGTGTGGGAAGGTGACAGCAAGGACCCCCAACAGTATATAGATTGGACCAGGAGTGGAGCGGTTAAAAAAGTGATCCTGGTACAGCAGAAAGTGCGAGGGAGGAAAAGCAAGATGGCGGCGGGTGGAGACCAAGCAGCGTGGGCGCAGTAGTCGCAGGAGTTTCTTAAACGCTGCTTCGAGGAGCTGAGGACAGAAATGCTTGCGCCAATGAAGGCGCCGATTGAGAAGCTTGTGGAGACCCATAAGGCCCAAGGGGCGGCGATCCGGGAGGTGCCTCGGAGAACGAGGATGAGATCTTGGGCCTGGCGGTGAAGGTGGAGGCACACGAGGCGCTGCACAAGAGGTGGGCAGAAAAATTTGAGGACCTGGAGAATAGGTCGAGGAGGAAGAATCTTCGGATTCTGGGTCTCCCTGAAGGAGTGGAGGGGCCGATGCCGGGGCATATATGAGCATGATGCTCAATTCGCTGATGGGCGCGGGAGCTTTCCCAAGGCCCCTGGAGCTGGGTGGGGCTCATCGGGTCCTGGCAAGGAGACCCAAGGCCAACGAGCCGCCAAGGGCTGTAGTGGTGAGGTTTCACAGCTTTATGGACAGAGAGTGTGTCCTGAGATGGGCCAAAAAAGAGCGGAGCAGCAGGTGGGAGATCCGAATTTACCAGGACTGGAGTGCGAAGGTGGCTAAGAAGAGGGCTGGTTTTAACCGGGAGAAGGCCCGGTTAAACCATCGGAAGGAGGTGAAGTTCGGGATGCTGCAGCCAGCGTGATTGTGGGTCACGTTTCAAGATCGGCACCACTATTTTGTAACGCCTGATGAGGCATGGAACTTTATCCAGACTGAAAAGTTGGACTCAAACTGAGGGTTTGTCGTGGGGGGATGTTTACTGTGTTTACAGCGTTTGGGGAATGTGCTTTTTGTTTGGGTGCTGGGTGGGGATGGGTGAATGGATTTGATGTGGGGGCTGTGGGAGAGTGTGGGCGTCAGTGTTGGAGGGGCAGGGCCCGCGGAGGAAGAGGGGGGCGTGGAGGCCCGGGGATGGGGAGTTGGGGTAAGGCCGCAAAAAAGGAGCTGCGCCAGAGAGGGCGGGGCTGGCTCAGGAAAGCGCGGGCTTTTTTCCCGCGTTAGGGAAGGATGGGAGGGCTGGGGGGGTGCTGGAGAGGAGCGCACACTGACTGCCAAAGGGTGGAGGATTCTCACACTGGGGGGTTGATGGAATGGCGGGAGAGGCCGGGGTCAGCAGGAGTCAGCTGACTTACGTGAGTGTCATGGGGGGAGCAAAATGGCTAGATGAGGATCTAGCGGGGGGGGGGGGGGGGGGGGGGGGGAGAGAATGGGTTGCTGCTGCTGCATTGGCCAAAGGGGAGCTGGAAGTAGGAGTGGTAGTCGGGGCGGGAGTCCGCCACCTGGGGGACTGGAGGGTGCGGGAGGCGCGGGCACGTGGCTGGCCTAGAAAAGGAGATGGCTAGTCGGCAGGGGGGGTGCGAGTAGCCCCCCGATCTGGCTGATAACTTGGAATGTGAGGGGCCTGAACGGGCCGGTCAAGAGGGCCCGGGTGTTCGCGCACTTAAAGGGACTGAAGGCAGACGTGGTAATACTCCAGGAGACACATCTGAAGGTGGCAGATCAGGTTAGGCTGAGAAAGGGGTGGGTAGGGCAGGTCTTTCATTCACGGCTGGATGCGAAGAACAGAGGGGTTGCAATACTGGTGGGGAAGCGGGTGTCGTTCGAGGCACTGAATATTGTAGCGGATAATGGAGGTCAATACGTGATGGTGAGTGTTATGTTGCAGGGGGTGCGGGTGGTACTGGTAAACGTATATGCCCCGAATTGGGATGATGCCGGATTTATGAAACGCATGCTGGGTCGGATTCCGGATCTGGAGGCAGGAAGCTTGATAATGGGGGGACGACTTCAACACGGTGCTGGACCCAGCACTGGACCGTTCTAGGTCCAGGACGGGTAAGAGGCCGGCTGCGGCCAAGGTGCTTAGGGGGTTTATGGACCAGTTGGGGGAGTAGATCCATGGAGGTTTGCCAGACCGCAGGCCAGGGCATTTTCCTTCTTTTCCCACGTCCATAGAGGCTATTCCCAGATAGACTTTTTCATTTTGAGTAGGGCGCTAATCCCGAAAGTGGAGGGAACAGAATATTCGGCCATAGCCATCTCGGACCACGCCCCGCATTGGGTGGAGCTGGAGTTGGGGGAGGAGAGGGACCAGCGCCTGCTGTGGCGCCTCAATGTGGGACTGTTGGCGGATGAGGGATTGTGCGGGCGGGTGCGGGGGTGCATTGAAAGATACTTGGAGGCCAACGACAACGGGGAGGTGCAGGTGGGGGTAGTTTGGGAGGTGTTGAAGGCGGTCGCAGGGGAGAGCTAATCTCCATTAGGGTCCACAGGGAGAAGAGAGAGGGGAGGGAGAGGGAGAGGTTGGTGGGGGAGATTTTAAGGGTGGACAGGAGGTATGCAGAGGCCCCCGAGGAGGGGCTACTTAAGGAGCGACGGAACCTCCAGACGGAATTCGACCTGTTGACCACGGGGAAAGCAGAGGCACAGTGGAGGAAAGCGCAGGGGCGACGTATGAGTATGGGGAGAAGGCGATTCGGATGCTGGCACCTCAGCTTCGTAAGAGGGAGGCAGCGAGGGAGAATGGTGGAGTCAAGGATAGAGGGGGGAATGCGGTGCGGAGTGCGGTGAGAATAAACAAGGTATTTAGGGACTTCTATGGGAATCTGTACAGGTCTGAGCCCCCAGCGGGGGAGGAGGGGTTGCGACAATTCCTGGATCAGCTGAGGTTCCCGAGGGTGGAGGAGGAGGAGGTGGCTGGTTTGGGGGCGCCGATTGGGCTGGAGGAGCTTGTTAAAGGATTGGGGAGCATGTAGGCAGGGAAGGCCCCGGGGCCGGATGGGTTCCCGGTTGAATTTTACAGGAAATACGTGGACCTGCTGGGCCCGTTGCTAATGAGGACTTTTAATAAGGCGAGGGAGGGGGGGACCTTGCCCCCGACAATGTCTAGGGCGCTGATTTCTTTGATCTTGAAGCGGGACAAGGATCTATTGCAATGTGGGTCGTATAGACCGATCTCGCTCCTCAATGTTGACGCTAAATTGCTGGCGAAGGTGCTGGCTACGAGAATTGAGGACTGTGTCCCGGGGTTGATTCATGAGGACCAGACGGGATTTGTGAAGGGTAGGCAGCTAAATACAAATGTGCGGAGGCTCCTCAATGTGATTATGATGCCCTCGGTGGAGGGGGAAGCGGAGGTAGTGGCAGCTATGGACGCGGAGAAGGCCTTTTGAACGGGTGGAGTGGGAGTACCTTTGGGAAGTGTTGCGGAGGTTTGGGTTCGGGGAGAGGTTCATCAGTGGGTCAGGCTGCTATATAAAGCCCCGGTGGCGAGTGTGGCTACGAACCGGCGGAGGTCGGAGTACTTTCGGCTGTACCGTGGGACGAGGCAGGGGTGCCCCCTATCCCCCTTGTTGTTTGCACTGGCAATTGAGCTGCTGGCCATGGCACTGAGGCAATCTAGGAAATGGAGGGGATTGGTCCGGGGGGGGGGGGGGGGGGGAGAGGAACACCTGGTGTCGTTGTATGCCGATGACCTGTTGTTGTATGTTGCGGATCCAGTGGAGGGGATGGCGGAGGTCATGCGGATCCTTCGGGAGTTTGGGGACTTTTCAGGGTATAAACTCAACGTAGGGAAGAGTGAGCTCTTTGTGGTGCATTCAGGGGACCAGGGAAGGGGGATAGACGAGCTACCACTGAAGAGGGCGGAAAGGATCTTTCAGTACCTAGGGATCCAAGTAGCTAGGAGCTGGGGGGCCCTGCACAAGCTCAATTTGACGCGGTTGGTGGAGCAGATGGAGGAGGATTTTAAAAGATGGGATATGTTGCCATTCTCACAAAGGATGCAGTCGGTCAAAATGACGGACCTTCCGATGTTCCTCTTTGTGTTCCAGTGCCTTCCCATTTTGATCCCCAAGGCCTTTTTCAAACGGGTAAGCAGGAGCATCATGGGATTTGTGTGGGCGAATAAGACCCCGAGGGCGGAGAGAGTGTTTCTGGAGCGTAGCAGGGACAGGGGGTGGGGGTGGGGGGCTGGCGCTGCCGAATGTGTGTGGCTATTATTGGGCTGCCAATGTGGCGATGATCCGTAAGTGGGTAATGGAGGGAGAGGGGGCGGCGTGGACGAGGCTAGAGATGGCGTCCTGTGTGGGCATGAGCCTGAGGGCGCTGGTGCCGGCACCGCTGCCGCTCTCGCCGACAAGGTACACCACGAGTCAGGTGGTGGCGGCGACGCTGAAGATCTGGGGGCAGTGGAGGCGACACAGGGGCGAGGTGGGAGCCTCGGTTTGGTCACCGATTCGGGAGAATCATTGGTTCGTCCCGGGAAGGATGGATGGGGGGGTTTCAGAGCTGGCTTAGAATTCGGGATTAGCAGAATGGGGGAATGCAGGGATTAGAAGAATGGGGGACCTGTTCATCGATGGGACGTTTGCGAGCCTAGGGGCGCTGGAGGAGAAGTTTGGGCTACCCCCGGGAAACATGCAAGTGAGGGCGTTTGTGAGGCGACAGGTGAGGGAATTCCCGCTGCTCCCGGCACAGGGGATTCAGGACAGGGTGATTTCGGGTGTATGGGTTGAAGAAGGCAAGGTTTCGGCGATTTACCAGGAGCTGAAGGAAGAGGAGGAGGCCTCGGTGGAGGAGTTAAAGGGCAAGTGGGAGGAGGAGCTTGGGGAGGAGATAGATGAGGGTCTGTGGGCTGATGCCCTGAGTAGGGTTAATTCTTCCTCCTATTGCGCCAGGCTCAGCCTAATACAGTTCAAAGTTACTCACAGAGTGCATATGACAAGGGCGAGGTTAAGTAGGTTCTTTGGAATGGAGGACAGATGTGGGAGGTGCTCGGAGAGCCCGGCAAATCACGTCCATATGTTCTGGTCGTGCCCGGCGCTGGATGGGGTTTGGAGGGGTTTTGCGAGGACTATGTCCAAGGTGGTGAAAGCCCGGGTCAAGCCGAGCTGGGAATTGGCATTATTTGGGGTATCGGACGAGCCGGGAGTGCAGGAGGCGAAAGAGGCCGGTTTTCTGGCCTTTGCGTCCCTGGTAGCCCGGCGGAGGATTTTGCTACTATGGAAAGATGCGAAGCCCCCTAGTGCGGAAGCTTGGATCAATGACATGGCAGGGTTCATCAAGCTGGAGAGGATAAAGTTTGCCTTGCGAGGGCCTGTGCAAGGGTTCCTCAGGCAGTGGCAACCGTTCCGAGATTATCTCGCGGAGCGTTAGGAGGAGGTCAGCAGCAGCAGCCCAGGCGCGGGGGGGGGGGTTCTTTTGGGGTGGTGTTTGGGTGAAGGTGGGTTTTGTCCCTATTTTGTGCTTTTAAATGTTATATGGGGGAGTTATTGTATATGGGGGAAACCCAATGTATAATTTCTGATTGTTGTGTTTTTGTTTATTTTTTCTTGTTGGGGGGGGAGGGGGGGTTTGTTGAAAATTTGTTGGAAAATTTGAATAAATATATTTAAAAAACAAAACAAAATGCCTGCCAAGGTGAGCGTCTCCACTGGCGGAGGAGGCAGGTGATGGATGTGACGCCTCTTCGATGGTGTGATGAATGTAGGAATTTCAGAGATGTTGTATATGTACATGTTGTATATGTACTTGGTGCAGTAAGAGTTAAAAGTCTAGGTGTGAGGGTGTGTGACTGCTGCAGTAGTGTTTTTAAAGAATCCTGGCTTGAAAGGTTTTCGGAGTCAGAGGTGCAACTGAGGCATCATAAAAGCTTGGGCTAATGGAGTTTTGTTTGGATTAAGAGGGTTCCCTGTGGAGTTAGTTTGTGTTTCAGCTTGGTAGGATGATGTAATTAATGGGAGGAACTAAGATACAAGACATTATTCAGACAAGCAGTTCAGTTGAGTTTTAGATTGGGATGTGAGCAGAAGTCAAGCATCTGCTCTCACTGCAGTTCAGTTAAAGATATGTCTATGGGAAGGTTTGCAGTGGTCTTTCCAAGCAGTTCAGAATTGTGTGATTGGAAGGTGAGCTGAAACAAGCTGAGAAGCAGTGTCTGAAGAAATACAGCCAGAGTTTCTGCATGGTTCTGACAGGGTTCAGGTCTTTTCTTTAAAGCAGTGTCACAAAGATCTCTGTAAAGCAAGTATGTCTGGGTCTGCTAATTGTGAACATAGAACATAGAACGTATAGTGCAGAAGGAGGCTATATGGCCCATCGAGTCTGCACCGACCCACTTAAGCACTCACTTCCACCCTATCCCCATAACACAATAACCCCTCCTAACCTTTTTGGTCACTAAGGGCATTTTATCATGGCCAATCCACCTAACCTGCACGTCTTTGGACTGTGGGAGGAAACCGGAGCACCCGGAGGAAACCAACGCAGACACGGGGAGAACGTGCAGACTCCGCACAGACAGTGACCCAGCGGGGAATCGGACCTGGGACCCTGGCGCTGTGAAGCCACAGTGTTATCCACTTGTGCTACCGTGTTTGTATTAGAAAGTGGATTGGGAGCAGAGATGGTTTTGTTGTTTGAGTGGGAATAAAGATAGTAGTTAAGGGTTATTATGTCATTGTATTGATTAGCATTGTTTCGGGGTAGTTGTAAGCTATTTTCTGTGTGATGTTAAAGATATTTTAATACTGTGCTAATAATAATGTTTGTTTTAATATATCATATTCCTATTTCTTTGTGAAATTACTCCTGGAGTGAGGTATCCTTTCCTCACAGTCTCACAAAATTAAAATTAAATATTGGGGTTTCTGTCCAGTATCCTGGTCACTGTTGGGGTCTGGTCTGGAATCATAACATAGTTGTGTCTGAGAAATCCCCCTCTGAGCTGCTCAAGTCAGTGATCTTCAGAGAGTGCAAGGATGGTCCGGGCTGGTCGACTGATTTCCCTGCAGGGGGAGATGGCATTAGTTCTTCACGGGGGATACGTGATGCAAGATGTTTACACATGTGAGATTTGAGGAACGACGGTGTGTCCTGAGAGTTCTCATTTTGCTCACTACCCCCACTTCACCTTCAGTGCAGCCACGGTCTTGCTCCTCCCTGGCCAGCTCAAGGGCTCTTTCCTCATGTTGGGTGATACATTGGAGCTCCCGTATCACTCTGGGTGGCTGTGCCCTCTCAGACTTATTGTGCTCGATTTTGTCCTGCAAAGAGACAGAGGGAAGATTGTAGACAGGAGTCTGGCCCGTTCAGATGGTTGAGGGACTGCGTGAGACTGGAATGGGAGTGGGGATGTGAGGAGCAGAGGAGAAACTGGGTGGCACCATGGGGATTGGGGAGCGGTTAGGGGCGGGGTTGAAGGCTAGATGACAGGTGGGCAACCCACGAGGTGGCTGGGTGAGAGATCACCGTGGGGATGTGAGGGGTGTGTGAGGGGCTTCTTTGAGGGACTGGAGGTGGCAGACCTACCCTGGCTGTGCGAAGATCATCATTCATCATTTTTCGGTGTTGCTGCCCCTTACTCTTCTGCAGGGAGCTGACACTGACCAAGGCAGCTGTAGCCTCCCGGCGGGGATGTTCACCTTGCTGTGGGGACGCCTGGGAGATGGCGGGTCTGGAGGTCCTGCCTATGCTGCAGTCCACCCAGGAGTCTGGTCAGAGCTCCCGCCGAAATCTTGGAGCAAGCTTCCCGGCTGCCATCTCCTCGGCTTGATCTGGAACAAGTGCTGGGGAAGCATTTCAATGGAGTACCCCACTGCTTCCAGTGATTAAGTCTCCCTGGGGTGAGCAAATCAGCGGGAGGCCGCCAGGAGCTCGCCGTGATTCACGTGAAGAAAATAACATCATACTCATGCCATCCATCACCTCCCTCAGCCCAGTCGGAGCCCCCAAGCCCTGAACCCGCTCCTCTTCCTCAACCTTGGGAGACTGCAACCCATCCAGGAACCGCCTCATCCCCTCTTCCCCTGTCAGGGGATCAAACCCTTAGAGGCCTCAAATACCCTATTCACACCCTCCGGGTCCATCACCACCTTACCCCCCTGGTCCCTCAATCTCCCTTGCCGCTGCCTACTTCCCCAACTGATAGGCCAGCATCCACTCGCCTTCTCCCCGTACTCATAAACTGCCCCCCTGGCCATCCGCAACTGCCCCACCGCCTTCCCTGTAGACACTAACCCAAACTCTATCTGGAACCTCTGTCTCTCCTTCAGCAACCCCTCCTCCAGCACCACCGAGTACCTCCTATCCATCCTCAAGATCTCATCAACCAGCCTTGCGCTCTCATCCCGCTCCACCCTCTCCCTATGTGCCTGAATGGGAATAACTTCACGCCTAAGTGCTTCCCACAGCCTGGCAGCAGTGACCTCCCCAGTATTATTTACCTCCACGTAGCCCCGAATGGCAGCTCTCACCCCACATCTAATCTCCACTGCGGCCAATGGACCTCCCCCTGAACCACACGCTAATCCACCCAATGTGGTGTGCGCTCAGAGGGATCGCCAAATACCCCAAATTGGCCACCCTGCCAACAGGGCCTTGCCTGTTACAAAAAAGTCAGTCCTGGAATACAGCTGGTGCACATGGGAGAAGTATGAAAATTCCTTTGCCCTCGGTCTCCCAAATCTCCATGGGTCTGCCCCCCCCCCCCCCCCATTGTTTGTCCCCCTCAGCTCCCTAACCACTGCCGACCCCCTCAACGACTTTGGGCTCAAGCATTCCAGGCTCGGGTCCAGAACCGTAATAAAATCCCCCCTCGGCCCATAATCAAACAGTATGTATCTAAATCCAGAATCCTCCCTAAACACCCGCCTCATCATCCCAATTCAGGGCAGTATTGTTTACCAGGAAAACCGGCACCATTCCAGCTTCCCACTAACCACCACATACCTACCCACCGGATTAGCCACAATGCTCCCCACTTCAAAAGCCACCCTCTTATTAACCAACATTGCCACCCCCCCTCGAACACCCTACCCATCCCCTCCTCCGCCTCATCTGATCACCCAACTTCAGGTATGTCTCCTGTAAAAATGTCCACCTTCAGACTCCTCAGATGCGCGACCGCACGTGACGATTTAACCGGCCCATTCAACCCTCGCAAGTTCCACGTGACCTGCCTGGTGGGGGACCCCCATGCCTCCCCTTCCCTGCCAATCAGCCATACCCCTCCTTGGGCCAGCCCCCACCCAAGGCCTCTAACATCTCCATCCCCCTCCAGTCCACCCCTCCCACCCACTAGCCAACAAAGAAGAACAAAAGGCACACTCGCCATCGCTGCTTCTCCGTCGAAACCCACCACAAACATTCTACCATAAACACAATGCTCCTCTCTGAAGTTCAGTCCCAGTCCATGGTCCCTCATCAAGTCCACCGTTTCCTCTGGTTCTGGCGCGTCACCCACAAGCGGGTACAAAACCTAAAACCTCCTCATCCACAAGCGGGCAGGATACAAAACCCCAAACTTTATTCCTTTCTTGAAGTGGGCAGCGTTTACTGGTTGAACCCGGCTCTCCTCTTCGCTAACTCCACACTCAGGTGCTGGTAAACCCGCAGCTCACTCCCTTCCCAGATGCACCTCGTGGTCTGCCTCGCCCATTTCAAAATCTTTTCCTTGTCCAAGAAAAGGTGCAGTTGTACCACTGCCGTCCTCGGCTGCTCTCCCACCTGTGGCCTCCTCCTCAGCACCCTGTGCACCCGATCCATCTCAAGGGGCCGGTGAAAGGTCCCCTCCCTCATCAACTGCTTCAGCATCCTCACCGCATACTTGGCGGCCTCCACTCCCTCAATACCCTCAGCCATCCCGACGATCCTCAAATTCTGTCATCTGGAACGATTCTCCAGTCTTCCAATTTCTCTCTCAGCCTCTTCTGGCTGTCCACAACCATCCCCAATTCTGCCTCCAGTCAGGCTATTCGCTCCTCGTGCTCCCCCACTGCTTCAACCTTCTGAATCCCCATTGGTCTGAGCCTTCAACCTCTGCCCCACTTTCTCAAGCATTGCTCGGAGCAGCTCCACTACCTTATCCAGGTCTTCTGAAGCCTCCTTCCTCTGCTGCTGGAATTTGTTATTGAAAAACTGCACCAGTTGCTCCGTTGACCACTGTGCTGGCAGCGCACCCCCTTGCTCTCCGCCATCATAACCTGTGGGCCACACAAAAACTGTCCAGATTCAGCTGCTCTCTCTTTCTCGTGGCACTCCTCGTCCTCTGATCCATACACTGATCTCACCAGAGGAGTATTACCTTCCCTGGGCACTCAACACGCCTTTTGCACTCAGTCCCCAATACGGGTGGGGAAGGACCGACAAAATCCACCTGGCGCGAGAGCCACCAAATGTGTGACCACTCACTCCATGGCCACCATCGGAAGTCCTGATGTTGAAGATTATTTAATACTGTGTTCGCAATAAAGTTTGTTTTAATATACCATGGGCGAAATACTCCGGAAACGGCGCGATGTCCGCCGACTGGCGCCCAAAACGGCGCAAATCAGACGGGCATCGCGCTGCCCCAAAGGTGCGGAATGCTCCGCATCTTTGGGGGCCCAGCCCCAACCTTAAGGGGCTAGGTTGGCGCCGGACGAATTTCCGCCCTGCCAGCTGGCGGAAAAGGCCTTTGGTGCCCCGCCAGCTGGCGCGGAAATGACATCTCAGGGCGGCGCATGCGCGGGAGCGTCAGCGGCCGCTGACGGCATTCCCGCGCATGCGCAGTCGAGGGAGTCTCTTCCGGCTCCGCCATGGTGGATACCGTGGCGGAGGCAGAAGGGAAAGAGTGCCCCCACGGCACAAGCCCGCCCGCGGATCGGTGGGCCCGATCACGGGCCAGGCCACCGTGGGGGCACCCCCCGGGGCCAGATCGCCCCGCGCCCCCCCCCCCCCCCCCCCCCAGGACCCCGGAGCCCGCCTTGTCCCGCCGGTAAGGTAGGTGGTTTAATTTACGCCAGCGGGACAGGCATTTTAGCGGCGGGACTTCGGCCCATCCGGGCCGGAGAATCGAGCGGGGGGGGCCTGCCAACCGGCGCGACGCGATTCCCGCCCCCATCGAATATCCGGTGCCGGAGACTTCGGCAACCGGCGGGGGCGAGATTCATGCCAGTCCCCGGCGGGGGGTCGGAGAATCTCGCCCCATATCCTTACTTTGTGTGAAATCACTCGTGGAGCAAAGTATTCTTTCCTCACAGTCTTTAAAAATTAAAATAAAATATTGGTGTTTCTGTTCAGTATCCTGGCCACTGTTGGGGTCTAGTCTGAGATCATAATAGTAAATAAGAACTGCAAAATCCCATTTTTAAAGAAAAGTCGAAGCCACTGTTTTAAACAAAATAATTTTACCATAAGAGTCAAACAAAGCAAACATTAAATAGTATCTTGGGTCATCACGTATACTTTACGAAAGTTAAACATGATTAACATTTTCTTGACCTGTGTACCTGAACCTCCAAATATCTTTGCACCTCCATTGTTTATGCTATCCCCATTTAGAAAGTCCCCTGTTCCCTCCTTTTCAGGTCCAAAGTGGACAACTTCACATTTGCCACAGTTTTGGCCATGTTTTGGATATGCATCACTTGTTAATGTCATAATTTTCCTCATGGCTGTTATTTTGCTTCTGTTTGTTTTGGTGTTTCTGTCCCCGATCCAATATTAGTTTTCTTGGAATACTGGACATTCTAGCCTTTGCCTCTACTGCAGATATTGACACAAAGTAATTCATGTCTGCCATCTCCTTATTTACATTGACAACATTACCATTGTTAGTTTTCAAGGTGCCCACATTGTTCCTGGCTTCCCTTTTCTAATAGAATTGGAAAAGATTTTTTGTGTTGATTTTGAGTTTCTTTTCACACTCCCATTTTGTAGCTTTTACTATCTGTTTTGTCAGCTTTTGCTACTGTCACTTTCTTGTTTTCCAAGAACTGTGCTAATGTTCGCATTTTTGCCTGCTTTTTCTTTTAATTTTAAACTGATTCTGCATCACTTTCCATTTTTTAAAAACACTTCCCACTGGTCTTCTGTCACTTTCTCCATTAACAATTATTCTCAGTTATCTGGGGATGGCCTCAATCTCAGCTCATTAGAATTGGTTTTCCCCAATCTAGAATCTAAGTAGCTGTTTCATCACTCTCCCTCTCAAACACGACATTGAACTCAATCATTTAATTGGTGCTTGCTAAATTGCTGAAAAAAAAGAGACATGCTGTTGAAGCCTTTTACCTTGCACTCATCAGGACAGATCACAAGAATTGCCAACACTAAAGGTAACAGCAATTCATAGTGCATAAGAGAGTGCTGATTGGTTGGAAAGTGGACTCTGATTGGGAGAGGCATTGCCTTGGAGACTATCAGTAAGCAATTAACTGCCAAGCTATTGTTTAAATTCAAACACTACCATGGGGAATGAACCAGAAAATGGCTGCTCTCCACGTTTTGTGGACGAAAAAGGACAATGCTTAGACAGGTTCCTTGTGTATGCAAAGGACAGCGCCCGGTGTGTGAATATATGTTGCTTCCAGGACACATGAGTGAGCCATACCGTGAGACCGACTGATAATCTGAAACCGGTTTTCAGGGTAATTCTCAGCACACTCAGGATTGCTTAGCAAATGTTGTTCAATCACAGAATCACCCCTAATGTTGGCCACTGTTTTGAGTTTTTGCAAGCATGCCTGGTTGGGGACAGTCAACCTGTTGCAAAGAGCCCAAAGGACTTGCTGTTTGATTCGATCCCCCGGTCTTTAGGATGTACGGCCAACATATCTGACATCACACAGGCACTGAAATTCATATAATCCTGTTAGTGGATGTCGTGTTGCTACTGCATGGTAATAATGTGTCTCTTTATTCACAATTCTCAAGTTCAGTACTGCCAAATTACTATTTGTTAAATAAATGTAATGTTCACGTCATTAGGCTATTTCCTACATCAGTTTCTCTCAGGCCTTACTATTAGCGTAATGCGAATGGAAGTGCTTTATCAATAATGAGCTTGAGGAAATTACAGTTGATCATCATTGACAGCAGCAAGCTCAATGCAGTAGAAGAGTTTGCCTCTTGAGGTAGCAGTATCTCAAATTATGCCACTGTCGACAAGAACATATAAAATCTACTGTGCAAGGCCAACATCTCCGTTGGCAGCACCTCCACGTATGCCTGGCAAAACCATTCATACATCTCTCCTCAAACTCAATCCATTCACACATCTCTTCCCAAACCCAAACCCTTCACAAATCTTTCCCCAAACTCAATCTGTCTACACATTTCCCCCCAAACTCAATCCATTTAGGGCTGGTTTAGTTCAGTGAAGATAGAACATACAGTGCAGAAGGAGGCCATTCAGCCCATTGAGTCTGCACCGACCCACTTAAACCCTCACTTCCACCCTATCCCCGTTTCTTCACCCCCCCCCCCCCCCCCGTTTGTCTTGTGTGTGTGGATAGAGGGTAGGACAGTTAAGGTGGGAGTCAGGTGTTAGGTGGGAGTTGATAGTTAACCAGTTATGGCATTTTTCCATGATATTTCTTGTTATAAATAAACAATAATTGTGTTTAAACTTACAAACGTGGTGACTGTAACTATTGGGCAGCCAAGGGCCAAAGACTTTGGATATTTTTAGAAGAATTGTTGGCTAATTCATTTGTGTTGTGACTCACGGACATGTGGGGCTGGAATTGACTGTGCACCTAGAACATAGAACATACAGTGCAGAAGGAGGCCATTCGGCCCATCGAGTCTGCACCGATCCACTTAAGCCCTCACTTCCACCCTATCCCTGTAACCCCATAACCCCATCTAACCTTTTTGGTCGCTAAGGGCAATTTATCATGGCCAATCCACCTAACCTGCAGGTCTTTGGACTGTGGGAGGAAACCGGAGCACCCGGAGGAAACCCACGCAGACACGGGGAAAACGTGCAGACTCCGCACAGACAGTGACCTAGCAGGGAATCGAACCTGGGACCCTGGCGCTGTGAAACCACAGTGCTAACCACTTGTGCTACTGTGCTGCCCTGAGCCAAACAACTGGTTTGTAATGCCGAATAAGGCTAGCAGCGCGGGTTCAATTCCTATACCAGCCTTCCCGAACAGGCGCCGGAATGTGGCGACTAGGGGCTTTTCACAGTAACTTCATTGAAGCCTACTTGTGACAATAAGCGGTTATTATTATTATTATAAACAGAATGATTGTCATCACCATCCTCTTTGTGTAGGTGAGAATCATGGGTTCTGTAAAGGAAACAGAAATACGACTCCTGGAACTTTCCATAAACACTGTTTAATCCATCATGAATAACAGATGGAAGGACACTGCATCACAAACAATCAGGTTCTCACCAGAGGCAATCAGCATTATTTTACAATACCAATTGTGCTGGGGAGGACATGGGTCCTACAAAGGGGTTTTAAGTTGAACTATGTTCTGGTAATAAGATTCTTCAAAGATAAGCTGGAAAGACAGTTGTCATTTGCTGACATTGACATTGAGCAATGGGAGCAGGAAGCTGCTGATAGAGACCGCTGGTGTACAATAACCAGGAAAACAACCTACAAGTTCAAAACAAACAGTTGCAATGTTTTTGAAGAAAGGCACAGACTGCTTCCAACTGCTTCAGAAGCTGCAAATGAGAAATTGGTTTCTTCAGGCACGAAGAGTCATTCCCACTAGCACGGAGACAAGCCTTCCCATTAACTTCACCTTCAAACAACCTGCCATAATCAAATCTGGCTCATTAGTTTTCACAATCAAATGTGGAATAGCCTCTTGTTGGTTCTTGAATAAAGAAAGAATCTAGAAGGGCAACTAGGGATGGGCAATAAATGCTTGCCAAGCAAGCAATGCCCACATCCCATAAAATTAATCTAAAAAAAGGATTGTCTGATAATGCGACAATGCAGACAAATTGAACTCAGTCTGAATTGCAATGTTAACCTGGGACCGAAATGAACTTAGTCTTACAGTAAATATATAGAAAATAGGTGGTCATTCGGCCCTTCGATCCTGCTCCGCCATTCAATACGATCATGGCTGATCCCCTATCTCAATGGCATACCCTATGCTCTCTCCACACCCCATGAAGCCTCGAGTCCAGAAACCTATTTCCTTATATATATTCAGTGACTTGACTCCGCAACCTTCTGTGGTAGAGAATTCCACAGGTTCACCACTCACTGAGTGAATACATTTCTCTTCATCCCAGTCCCAAATGGCCCACCTCATTTCCTGAAACTAACGCCTTGTTCTAGACAGAAAGTCCCACATGAGAGGTCAGAATTATAGAATTTACAGTGCAGAAGGAGGCCATTCGGCCCATCAAGTCTGCAACAGCCCTTGGAAAGAGCACCTTACCCAAACCCAAACCTCCACCCCATCCCGGTAACTCCACCCGACCGTTTGGACACTAAGGGCAATTTATCATGGCCAATCCACCTAACCTGCACATCTTTGGACAGTGGGAGGAAACTGGAGCATCTGGAGGAAACCCACGCAGGCACGGGGAGAACGTGCAGACTCCACACAGTGACCAAAGCCGGGAATTGAACCTGGGACCTTGGAGCTGTGAAGCAACTGTGCTAACCACTGTGCTACCGTGCTGCCCCTAGTGTGCAAAATAAAATAGATTGGGGGTAACATATTCGCATGGACTGAGGTTTGGTTAGCAGACAGGAAACAGAGAGTAGAGTTTTTCGAAGTGGCAGGCAGTGACTGGTGGGGTACCACAGGGATCAGTGCTTGGGCCCCAGCTATTCACAATATACATCAATGATTTGGATGAGTATCTGACACAAAGGTTGGTGGGAAGGTGAGTGGTGAAGAAGTTGAGGCTTCAGCCAGCAAGAGGAGACACTGTCCCTGCATCCAGTCTGTACAGCCTGTGATGATATGCATAAGCAATTCTGTACATAATGTTACGCACGACCTCCAACCACTAGGTGGCAGTGTAAACCCACCACATGACCCTGTGGCTGGGGAGTTGGGAGTAGGTTGTGTTGGAGGATGGATGTATTTTGCGGCAGCTTTACAATAGTTAATTAGTGTTAGTAGTTTATTATTTTATTTATCCTAGTTATCTTTATCATACAGTTGTTTCATAATAAATTATTTAGACTAGATGTTCTGTAGTTCATCACTCCGGCCAATCTACAGACCATGACACAGGCCGGTCAGAATTTTACACTTCAGTTAAATCCCCTCTCATTCTTCTAAATTTCAGTGAATACAGGTACAGTCAACTCATATGACAATTCTGTCATCCCATAATAATAACCTTTTATTGTCACAAGTATGAAGTTACTGTGAAAAGCCCCTAGTCGCCACATTCCAGCGCCTGTTCGGGTAAGCCGGTACAGGAATTGGACCCGCGCTGCTGGCCTGGTTCTGCATCACAAATCAGTTGTCTAGCCCACTGAGCTAAACTAGCCCTAAGAATCAGTCTGGTGAACCTCCACTGCACTTCCTCTATGGCAAGTATATCCTTTCTTAGATATGAAGACCAAAACTGCACACATACTGCAGGTGCGGTCTCACCAAGGCCCTGTACAGCTGCAGTAAGGCATCCTTGCTCCTGTAATCACATCCTCTTGCAATGAAAGCCAACATACCATTTTCCTTCCTAACTGCTTGCTATACCTGCATGCTTGCTTACAGTGACTGGTGCACCAGGACACCCAGGTCCCTTTGAACGTTAGTATTTCCCAATCTATCACCATTTAAATGAGACTCTGCCATTCTGGATGACTTCACATTTAACCAAGTGATACTGCATCTACCATGTATTTTCCCACTCATCCAACTTGTCTCAAATCACCTTGAAGCCTCTCAACTTCTTCACTACTCACCTTCACACCAACTTTTGAGTCAGAAACTTGGAAATATTACTTTTGGTTCCCTCATCCAAATCATTGATGTATATTGTGAATAGCTGGGGCCCAAGCACTGATCCCTGTGGTACCCCAACAGTCACTGCCTGCCACTTCGAAAAATACTCATTTATTCCTAAACTCTGTTTCCTGTCTGCTAACAAATCCTCAATCCATGCCAATATATTACCCCCAATCTGTTTCATTTTGCGCACTAACCTCTCATGTGGGAATTTATCAAAAGCTTTCTGAAAATCCAAATAAACCTTATTCATTGTTTCATCCTTATCTATTTCTGCTAGTTACAGCCTCAGAAAACCCCAGTAGGTTTGTGAATGATTTCCCTTTCATAAATCCATGTTGGCTTTGTCTAATCCCATTGATATTTTCTAATGTCCTGTTGTCACATCTTTTATAACAGACTCTCGCATTTTCCCTACTCCTGATGTTATGCTAACCGGTCTGGAATTCTGTTTTCTCTCTCCTTGCTTTTATTAAATAACGGGGTTACATTGTCTACCCTCCAACCTGCCGGGTCTGTTCCAGAATCTACAGAATTTTGGAAAATGATAGCCAACGCATCTACCATTTCCCTGGCCAACTCTGTTAGTAAATCTGGTGTTTCACTGAGAAAGTCTTCCCAAGACATTCTGAAAAATAATCAAGGTAAGGGACGTATAAATCAGGTTTTATTAAAGTAACCACTAACCAGCAGCATCATGCAATATACCACGTTTCACGGAATTACAAAATTATTTGCTTTTTGCCCTTGAATACAAAAATAACAAGCATCACTATCTCTCAATATCATATCGGATACTTGTTTCCGGTTTATGGAAGATTGACATGCATTACCTTTCAAGCTCCAGTGGAATTCAGCTCTCTCCCTCAGTAAACTACACCAGCCAAGGCATGTGACAAGCTCAAAAGGGTATTCAGACAGCCCTCAGGAAGTGCAATCAAAATCAATGGTTCTACAATTAAAAAGTATTGATGAAGGCAGACAATTAAGTGGAATTTGTTTGTGCAATGAATACTTTTAATATTTCTTTGCAGTTTTTTAAAAAAGCCTGTTCTGCAGAGAGGAATGAACAGGAGGCAACACAGAACCTGGAAATCCAACATTTGGTCCAAGAGGTAGGTCTAAAGAAGCATTGTAAAGGTGGATAGAGAATTGGCAGAGACATTTAAGACAGGAATTCCAGTTTAAGGCCAACACTGAGTTACAGTGAGTGTGGGGGGGGGGGATACACAGGAGCCCAGAACTGTAGAACACAAAGACCTCAGCAGGGTGCAGGCTAGAGTGAAATGGAGGGATCTGAACATGAGGATAAGATTTTAATGCTGGATAAGTCAGTGAGCAGGTGTGAGCTGGATTAAAGTTAGGATACGGGCAGCAGCTTCAGTTGCGGAGGTGAAGGTACGTTGGGAAGTAATGAAGTAAAAAGCTCAGCTTGGGGTCAAATAGGATGTTGAAGTTGTGATTGGTCTAATTCAACCTGAGACAGTGGTCAGCAAGCGGGATGGAATGGGTGGCAAGGGAATGGAGTTTGCACCGAAGACTGATAAAAATGGCTTCCATTTACCCAATATTTAATCGCAGCACATCCAGTATTGGATGTCAGACAGACAGTCTGACAAATAAAAGATAATGGGTGGAGGTGGTGGCGAGGCTGATGTGCAAATGTGGAACTGGATGTGTTTTTGGATGATGTTGCTGAGAGGCGGCATGTTGATAAGAAACAGGAGTGCAGGGGTGCGGGGGGGGGGGGGGGCGAATTCAGGATAAATCCTCAGGGGTAGGAAGAGAAGTAATTTCAGGTGATTCTTCAATAGTTCCCAATGGTATTGGGTGAGTGAAGTCCCCTGTTTTGTGGCAGTCCATATGGAGTTATGTATAATTGCAGATTGGAATATGGAGTTATAGGAAAAATTTGGGAGGTAACCACACATTCAAGGATTTTAATAAAGAACTGGAAATTCGAGATGGGGAATAAATATGTGAATATAATCAAGCTAGTGAGGACAACACGGTGGCACAGTGATTGGCACTTGGATGATTGTGTGGAGTTTGCACGTTCTCTGCCATAGATTTCCTCCGAGTGCTCCAGTTTCCTCCCACAGTCCAAAGATTAGGTGGATTGGCTATGCTAAATTGTCCCTTAGTGTCCAAAGATCTGCACGTTAGGCGGGGTTACAGGGTTAAGGACAAAGGGCGGGGAGTGAGTCTGGGTAAAGTGCACTTTCAGAGGGTCGGTGCAGACTTGATGGGCCTGCACTGTATGGATTCTAAGATGTTACTGTGGATTGGGTTTTTACCACAATGTAATCTCAGACAACACCTGCACTGAGCCACAGAAACACTAATTTAAGTTGTTGTGCCACCTCTCAGCCAGATAATGCTTTGTTCTAATTTGGAATAGTGACAGGGCTCGGAGCCACATAAACTGTAGAAAGCAGGCTAACCCACTGACTAACAGGACACAGCTGACTTCTCAACAAGAGACACACTTGAGGTGGGCCCTGTCTATGGACACAGTGCATCAGAACACAGGATGGCACAGTAGCACAGTGGTTAGCACTGTTGTTTCACAGCTCCAGGGTCCCAGGTTCGACTCCCAGTTTGGGTCGCTGTCTGTGTGGAGTCTGCCCGTTCTCCCTGTGTCTGCTTGGGTTTTCTCCGGGTGCTCCGGTTTCCTCCCACAAGTCGCGAAAGGTCATTTGGACGTTCTAAATTCTCCCTCTGTGTACCCAAACAGGAGCCGGAATGTGGCGATGAGGGGCTTTTCACAGTAACTTCATTGCAGTGTTAATGTAAGCCTACTTGTGACAATAAAGATTATTATTAAAAAGGAGCTAATGCCACAGTATTGCAATCCAATGTAGCATTATCATTCCAAAGCACACACTTCACAGGACTCCCTAAAGGGTCTATTCCCCAAAAAGGGTGTGCACAGTAAGAGCCAATGGTGGACTGGACTGGGCCAGATAGGTGTTGCATTGAACTCTGGCTTTTCTGTGCACTCCGAGGCAAGGGGAATGAAAGTGGGACTGAGTTAGCAGTTATTCGCTGGTCAAGGGTCAGGCTCTTGAGCACCGACTCCTCACTAATGGATAACACACTGAAATGGTTAAAGGGAAAACGATAGGAAGATGCACTGCCATGTGGTTTGCCAAACACAATTCCAAAGAGATTCTTTCAGCCAATTCTGGCTGTATCCAAACACATTGTCCCAATATATATTGTGATATTCCTCCTTTCGCTCAAATTAAAATCATGACATTTGCAAAATGGTCTCAATGAAGCTTCATGCAGCTTTTGATCTGTTTGATAGATTGATGCTGGAATGGGATGGTCATGTCATGTACAGAATATTGCTTTCACTTCACCGCTTTCAGAGGCGAGGAGGAGCAATACCTCTGCTGAGCATGTCACAGATTCACAGTGATGCTCACAACTCATTGCTAAAATTCTTTCAGCTAGGCTTGGACAATCTGCAATTATACAGACAGTCCACATTCACAAAGAAAATCCCAAGGCACTTTACAGAGGCTGGCTGGAAATCAGAGTGAAAGAAGGGGCAATTAGAAGGAATTAAACAAAGCGGTAGGCGAGAGAGGAAACTCCTGAACATTAAAGTCTCGGTGTTTGAAAGCAAAGATGGTAATGATGAAGCGAGGGTAGGGAGATTAGAGTCAGACAGTTTCCCTGGTGGTCTAGTGGTTAGGGTTCGGTGCTCTTAACATCGCGGCCAGGGTTCGATTCCCGGTTAGGGAACGTGCTTGTTAGATGAATTGGACATTCTGAATCTCCCTCTGTGTACCTGAACAGGTGCCGGAATGTGGCGGCGAGGGTCTTTTCACAGTAACTTCATTGCAGTGTTAATGTAGGCCAACTTGTGACAATAATAAAGATTATTATTGGGAATTAGGGAGAGGGAGCTAGGCGGTGGTTGTATGTTTAGAGGAGATTATAGATGTGGGGAGGGGGAACCAGACAATTTAAACAGGGATGTGAAGCCTAGATTTAAGGTGTTGATAGACTATGGGACTATACAGAAGTGGAATAGTCAAAATTGATGGTGTTAAAGGTATGGATGAGGGTTTTTGAGACAAGGACAGAGACAGACAAAGATATGGAGGTGAAAGTAAAAGAGTCTTTTATGATGGAAAAGTGCAGGGTTCACTAGCAACACCGTGCAACAGCCAGTGCTACACGGGTTTCTCCATTCCAGTGGAGAGTTGTCACATAGAAAGAAGGTGGGTGGGCAAATGGGGTTGGGATCCATGGCCGGAAACAAGGAAAGTAACCCACTCCCCTCACCCCATGTCATTACAGTAAAAACAGATTGATTCGCTAAGAATTCAATACATTCTTGTTTGAAAGCAAGCTGCCTTCTATTAGCAATTTCAAGTCTCCAGGCTTTTCCAGGGATATATCACTTCATAGCTTGATGTAACAGGGAATGATTGGGTCCATTCAGTCTTCACACTGGCTGTAGTGTGAGAGTAAGGTCATTGTCAGTCAGGGTAGCTCCTCGATATCTGAAGGAACTCTGTGATGCTGTGTCTTCCGGTTCCAGCAGCAGCACAAGGTGATCAGTAGCAAGATGACCAGGAGCAGGCAGACACAAAAAGCCGCAATCAGAATCGCCTCTGTAAAACAGACAGGACACAGACTCATTCAGTCTCGTCAAAAAGTCATAGAATCCCTACATTGCTGAAGGAGGCCATTTGGTCTATCAAGTCAGCACCGACTGTCTGAAAGAGCACACTACTCATTGCCCCTTAACCCCACCTAACCTCGACATCCCTGGACACTAAGGGGCAATTTAGCATGGTCAATCCACCTAACCTGTATTTATTAGGACTGTGGGAGGAAACCCACGCAGACATAGGGAGAACATGTAAACTCCACACAGACAGTGACCCAAGGTCAGAATTAAAAATCGGGATGGTGGCAAACATAGAGCTCCACTTTCACGATTCTGGATGCCTGACCTCTCTGGCACTATCGCAAGCCCAGCAGAGGAGTTCACTCCAGTAACTTGGCCAACATTTACCCTTCATCCAAATCACTAAAGCGGGATATTGTCGGGATCTTGCTGTGTGCAAATTGGCAACTGCATTTCTGATATCACAATAGTGACCTCACTTCAACAAGCATTTAATTGACTGTGAAGGCCCAATGGAATGTTGTGAGGTTGTGAAAGATTGGGTGCAAAAACTCTTTCTTTTAGATGTTACTGATTCTGATCGCTCAGGGTAAAGATCTTCAAGAGACTAGAACGATCAGTAACTTCTTAGAAGACGGGTACTCAGTAAAAATACCCTAAGCAAGAAAAGTAAATCCCTCTCACTGTATTCTGACTCCCCTTCCCAAAAATCTGGCTTTGCTTTTATTATTTTATTGCCTGATAGCACTGTTGATGACTCCTTCCATCACTTTACTGATAGTAGAATGATAGGGCGGTAATTGGCTGGGTTGGATTTGCCTGTTTCTCATGTACAGGACACACCTGGGCAATTTCCCAAATTGCCGGGTAGATGCCAGTGTTGTAGCTGTACTGGAACAGCTTGGCCAGGAGTGCGGCAAGTTCTGGAGCACAAGTCTTCAGTACTATTGCCGGAATATTGTCAGGGCCCATAGCCTTTGCAGTGCCCAGTGCTTTCAGCCGCTTTGTGAATCGTATTGGCTGAAGACTGACATCTGTGATGCTGGGGATCTCCGGAGGAGACAGAGATGGATCATCCACTCGGCACATCTGGCTGGAGATTGTTGCAAATGTATCAGCCTCGTCTTTTGCACAGATGTACTGGGCTTCTCCATCATTAACGATGGGAATATTTGTAGAACCTCAAAGAACAATACAGGACAGGAACAGGTCCTTCGGCCCTCCAAGCCTGCGCCGACCATGGTACCCGTCTAAACTAAAACCGTCTGCACTTACAGAGTCCGTATCCTTCCATTCCCACCCTATTCATCTATTTGTCTAGATGCCACTTAAATGCTGCTATCGTACCTGCTCCCACCACCTCCCCAGGCAGCGCGTTCCATATATTTACCACCCTCTGTGTAAAAACCTTGCCTCGCACATCTGTTCTAAACTTTTCTCCACGCACTTTAAACCTATGTCCCCTAGTACTTGACTCTCCTACCCTTGGAAAGAACATCTGACTATCCACTCTGTCCATGCCACTCATAATCTTGTAGACCTCTATCAGGTCACGTCTCCACCTCTGTCGTTCCAGTGAGAACAGACCGAGTTTATCTAACCTCTCCTCATAGCTAATGCCCTCCATACCAGGCAACATCCTAGTAAACCACTTCTGTACCCTCTCCAAAGCATCCACATCCTTATGGTAGTGTGGCGACCAGAATTGTACACAATATTCCAAATGAGGCCTAACTAAGGTCCTGTACAGCTGCAACATGACTTGCCAATTGTTATATTCAATGCCCCGACCGATGAAGGCCAGCATCCCGTATGCCTTCTTGACCATCTTATCCACATGCGTTGCCACTTTCAGTGATCGGTGGACATGCATGCTGTCATGGGAGTGTCCCTTTAAGAAAGGTTTTTGTCTGATCACTTTACTTCAGTGATATCATTATGTGGGTGGAGCTGGGCTGTGGCTCTGTGAGCTGTTTTTGGTTTCGATTTCACATTTGGCTGCTGTGGACTCAGATAGAGAACAGCAGTGTTTTGGCCTGTCTCTCTCTAGTTTCATTTTAAATATCTATTCCAGTAAAAATCACCTTGGTAGTGGCTTTTAAGATATAGTTTGCTTTCCAGAAGGGTTTAAACCTGCTGGCAAGGCGGGGTCAGAATCTCAGGGAAAGCCAGTCTTATTCAAGTGAGAATGCAGAGTGCTGGACCACGCCCTTAAAAAGTGTTTTTTTAGTTTATGGGATTTTGTTTTTGAATTCAGCGTTACTGTAGCTGTGGGGTATCGTTATGTTTGTAATTGATAAAAATCTTTGCTGTGTGTTTATATAAACGTTAACTAAATTCTTAGAATAAAACTGGTTTGATTAAATTGTCCGGGAAGATTGATAAATCACACCTCAAGTGAAGACTCTTGTGCTCATCCTCGCCAAATTCAACAAAAAGTTACAGGTCTGGTAAACTCCATAATATTCTTTAAACCCCGGCCCATAACAACACCCAGATCTCTCTGCCTGTCAGTACTCGCAAGAGTTCTCTCATTTATTGTGTAATTCCTACATGCATTAGACCTTCCAAAGTGCATTACCTCACTCTTGTCCGGATCAAACTCCATCTGCCATTTCTCCGCCTAAGACTCCAACCAGTTTATATCTTGCTGTATCCTCTGACAATCCTCTTCACTATCCGCAACTCCACCAATTTTTGTGTCGCCTGTGAACTTACTAATCAGACCAGCTACATTTTCTTCCAAATCATTTATATACACCACGAACAACAACGGTCCCAGAACTGATCCCTGTGGAATGCCGCTTGTTACAGCCTTCCATTCAGAAAAGCACCCTTCTACTGCTACCCTCTGTCTTCTGTGCCCAAGCCAGTTCTGTATCCAATTTGCCAGCTCTCCTCTGATCCCATGTACCTTTTGTACCAGTCTACCATGAGGGACCTTGTAAAAGTGCTTTACTGAAGTCCATGTACACAACATTTACTGCCTTTCCCTCATCTATCATCTTTGTCACTTCCTCGAAAAATTTGATCAAATTAGTGAGGCACGACCTCCCCTTCACAAAACCATGCTGTCTATCACTAATAAGTCCATTTGTTTCCAAATGTGAGTAACTCCTATCTCTAAGAATCTTTTCCAATAATTTCCCTACCACTGACGTAAGGCTCACCAGCCTATAATTTCCTGGATTATCCCTGCTGCCCTTCTTAAACAATGGAACAACATTGGCTAATCTCCAGTCCTCTGGAACTTCACCTGAAGCCAATGAGGATACAAATAGTACTGTCAAGGCCCCAGCAATTTCCTCCCTTGCCTCCCACAGTATTCTGGGGTAGAACCCATTGGGCCCTGGGGACTTATCTACTTTAATGCTCTTTAAGATGCCCAACATCTCTTTATTATTATCAACATGACTCAGAATATCTACACACTCTACCCTATGCTCCTCATCCACCAACCCCTTCTCTTTGGTGAATACTGAGGCAAAGTATTCATTTAGTACCTCTCCCATTTCCTCTGGTTTCATACAGAAATTCCTTCTTGTTCTTTACACATGTATAAAACACCTTAGGATTTTCCTTAATTCTATTTGCCATCGACCTTTCATGACCTCTTTTAGCCTTCCTAACTCCTACCTTCCTTCCTACTTGCTTTAATTTCTTCAAGGGCTTCATCTGCACTAAGCCTTTTAGACATTACGAATGCTTTCTTTTCTTTTTAACAAGGTTCATAATATCCCTCGTTGTCCAGGGTTCCCTATGCTTGCCACCCTTATCTTTCTTCCTCACAGGTACATGCCGGTCCTTAATTCTAATCAACTGACATTTAAAGCCTCTCACATGCCGGATGTTGAATTTCTCTCAAACATCCTCGCCCATCAACACACTCCAGATCCTGCCTAATGCTGTTGTAATTAGCCTTCCCCCAGCCTAACACCTTCATCTAAGGACCACTCTTGTCCTTTTCCATAAGCAGCTCAAAACCTACAAAATTATGATCACTGTTCCCGAAATGATCTACTGAAACTTCAATCACCTGGCCGGGCTCATTTCCCAGCACAAGGTCTAATATGGCCCCTTCCAGAGTTGGGCTATTTACATATTGTGTCATGAACCCCTCCTGGATGCTCCTTCCAAATTCTGCTCGATCCATGCCTCCAGCAGTAAGTGTGTCCCAGTCAATTTAGGGAAAGTTAAAATCACCCACCCGACAACCCTATTGTTTATGCATCTTTCCAAGATCTGTCTGCATATCTGCTCCTCTATCTCCCGCTGGCTGTTAGGAGGTCTGTAGTAAACCCCCAACATTGTGACAGCACCCTTCCTATTCCTGAGCTCTACCCATATTGCCTCGCTGCCTGAACCCTCCAAGGTGTCCTCCCTCAGCACAGCTGTGATATTCTCCTGAACCAATAATGCAACTTCCCCAGCCCTTTTGCATCCCTCACTATCCTGCCTGAAGCATCTAAATCCTGGAATGTTTAATTGCCAATCCTGTCCCTCTTTCAACCAAGTTTCTGTAATAGCAACAACATCATAATTCCATGTACTAATCAAAGGTCTAAGTCCATCTGTCTTATCTGAAATACTAATGAAACTAATGCACTTCAGCCCACCAGCCCCGTTGACCAACCACTCCCTGCCTACTCTTCTTCTTAATCTTACTGGCCTTAGTCTGTAGCAATTCATAAGAACATAAGAACTAGGAGCAGGAGTAGGCCACCTGGCCCCTCGAGCCTGCCCCGCCATTCAATGAGATCATACCTGATCTTTTGTGGACTCAGCTCCACTTTCCGGCCCGAACACCATAACCCTTAATCCCTTTATTCTTCAAAAAACTATCTATCTTTATCTTAAAAACATATAATGAAGGAGCCTCAATTGCTTCACTGGGCAAGGAATTCCATAGATTCACAATCCTTTGGGTGAAGAAGTTCCTCCTAAGCTCAGTCCTAAATCTACTTCCCCTTATTTTGAGGTTATGCCCCCTAGTTCTGCTTTCACCCGCCAGTGGAAACAACCTGCCCGCATCTATCCTATCTATTCCCTTCATAATTTTATATGTTTCTATAAGATCCCCTCTCATCCTTCTAAATTCTAATGAGTACAGTCCCAGTCTACTCAACCTCTCCTCGTAATCCAACCCCTTCAACTCTGGGATTAACCTAGTGAAACTCCTCTGCACACCCTCCAGCGCCAGTACGTCCTTTCTCAGGTAAGTAGACCAAAACTGAACACAACACAACAGTTATTTCTCCCGCTGACCTACTGCTCTGGTTCCCACCCCCTGCCATATTAGGCAGTTCAACCTGTTGCTCTGCCTTCCACTTTTCTCCTTACTAGCTTTTGTTTCTGTCCCCTCTTTACCACCCTCTGACTTCCTGCATTGGTTCCCATCCCCCTGCCACATTAGTTTAAACCCTCGCCAACAGCGCTAGCAAACAACCCCCCTAGGACATTGGTTCCAGTCCTGCCCAGGTGTAGACCATCCGATTTGTAATGGTCCCACCTCTCCCAGAACCGGTTCCAATGTCCCAAAAATCTGAATCCCTCCCTCCTGCACCATCTCTCAAGTCATGCATTCATCCTGTCTATCCTGTCCTTCCTACTCTGACTAGCACGTGGCACTGGTAGCAATCCCAAGATTACTTCCTTTGAGGTCCTACATTTTAGTTTATCTCCTAACTCCCTAAATTCAGCATGTAGGACGTCATCCCATTTTTTACCTATATTGTTGGTGCCCATATGCACCATGACAGCTGGCTGTTCACCCTCCCCCTTTAGAATGTCCTGCAGCCGTTCTGAGACATCCAGGACCCTTGCACCCGGGAGGCAACATACCTTCCTGGAGTCTCGTTTCCATCCGCAGAAATGCCTGTCTACTCCCCTTACAATCAAATCCACTATCACTATAGCTCTACCACTCTTTTTCCTGACCTCCTGCACAGCAGAGCCAGCCACTGATGCTTCCCCAGGTGACCATCTCCCTCAACAGTATCCAAAACGGTGTACCTGTTCTGGAGGGAGATGACCGCAGGGGACCCTGTACTGCCTTCCTACTCTTCCTCTGTCTGGTGGTCAACTAACTCCCTCAGTATTCTTTATCTGCAGTGTGACCAACTCGCTAAACATGCTATCCAGAATACCCCCTCAGCATCGTGGATGCTCCAAAGTGAGTGCATCCGCAGCTCCAGAGCCATCAAGCGGACTAACAAGAGCTGCAGCTGGACACACGTATTGATGTGAAGGAGCCAGGGACAGTGGACACGCCCCTGAACTCCCCCATCGCACGCGACACGCGTCTGGGATCTCCTGCCATGTCTAAACACTTAAGTTAACTTACAACAACTACAATGCCAAGAGAGCAATGAAAGGAAAAACTACTTACCAGTCACCAGTCAATCAATTACCTGCTGGTCGAGGAGACTGAGTCTGGCTTTCTACCTTCTCGTGTGAGTTGTTTAATTGTCCGCCACCATTATTAACTGGATGTGGCAGGACTGCAGAGCTTAGTTCTGATCCATTGGCTGTGGGATCATTTAGCTCTGTCTACTAAATGCTACGTATGCTGTTTGGCACGCAAGTAGTCCTGTGTTGTAGCTTCACCAGATTGACACCTCATTTTTAGGAATGTCAGGTTTTGCTCCTGGAATGCCCTCCTGCATTGAACCAGGGTTGATCCCCTGGAATGGTGGTAATGGTACGGTGGAAGATATACTGCGACATGAGGTTACAGATTGTGGCTGAGTACAATTCTGCTGCTGATGGCCTCATGGATGCTCAGTTTTAAATTGCTAAATCTGTTCAAAGTCTGTTCCATTTAGAGTGATGGCAGTGCCACATAATATGATGGAGGGTATTGTGGTAGTATGCATTAGGGGTCATGTGGGACTGTGAAGCCGTGATGTCATTGGCTGACAGATCCCGGGTCCTGGTTGGTTGTTGATCTCTAGCTCCGCCCTGAAGGCGGAGTATAAGAACCAGGAATTCTCCCCGCAGCTCCAGTCTGTTGCTGTACTGCGGGGAACGAGTCATGCTTAATAAAGCCTCATCGACTTCACCTCTATTCGTCTCTCGGGAGTCTTTGTGCGCTACAATTTATTAAGTGTGCTTAAAGGACTATGGAGCTCAGGATCGTCTCGGAATGCCTGAGGATCAGCCCCCACGCAGTGAACTCAGCAGCAGTTTTTAAACACTGGCAGACTTGTTTCGAAGCCTACCTCCAAACGGCCCCCGGCCGGGTCACAGAAGACCAGAAACTACAGGTCCTGCACTCGAGGGTAAGCCCGGAAATTTACCCTCTCATAGAAGACGCAGAGGATTTCCAGACGGCGTTCGCAGCACTAAAGAGCATCTATGTTCGCCCAGTGAACCAGATCTACGCACGCTACCAACTCGCAACGGGACGGCAAAGTCCCGGAGAATCGCTAGACGAATTCTACGCCGCGCTGCTAATTTTGGGACGGACCTGCAGCTGCCCGCCAGTAAACGCGATTGAACACACGGACATGTTAATTCGCGATGCGTTTGTGGCTGGTATGAACTTTCCCCAAATCCGCCAAAGACTTTTAGAAAAAGAGTCGCTAGGACTCTCAGAGGCACGGGCCCTTGCAGCCTCATTAGATGTGGCCGCGCGAAACGCCCGCGCCTACGGCCCCGACCGCGCGGCAGCCCCTTGGGCTCTGTGGACCCCCGTCGCGACAACACCCCTCCCCCCCACAGGCTTGCGCGGTTCAGACGCCAGGTCGTCCCGGGGGAGCCCGCTGCTATTTCTGCGGCCAGGCGAAACACCCCCGGCAGCGCTGCCCGGCCTGCGCAGCGATTTGCAAGAGCTGCGGGAAAAAGGGCCATTTCGCGGCTGTGTGCCGGTCCCGGGGGGGGGGGTCGCCGCTGTCCCCGGAGAAGGAGGAGTCCTGCGCGTTCCAAACGCTCCCCAACCCCCCCAGCACCCCATGTGCGTCCCGGCCACCACGAGGGGAGGGGCGCCGCCATCTTGGGACCCCCCAGCCCTGCGCGACGCATGGGGGCGGCCATTTTGTCCACCCCCGCCGCCATCTTGTGACCCCCCAGCCATGTGTGATGCATGGGGGTGGCCATTTTGTTCACCCCCGCCGCCATCTTGGACGGCAACAATGGACCCCAGCATCGACGGCTCCACGGGGTTCGAGGAAGACGCTGAAGCACTACGACCACGTCTGGCCTCAATGACGCTGGACCAAGCACGGCCCCGGACGCTCCAGACGACGACAACAACGGTGCTGGTCAACGGACACGAGACACCATGCCTGGTCGACTCCGGGAGCACAGAAAGCTTCATTCACCCCGACACGGTATGACGCTGTTTTTTGACCATCCGTCCCAGTGCGCAAAAGATTTCCCTAGCTGCAGGATCCCACTCTGTACAGATCAAAGGGTTCTGCATAGTGACCCTAACGGTGCAAGAGAGGGAGTTTAATAACTACAGGCTCTACGTCCTTCCCCAACTCTGCGCGCCCACATTACTGGGATTAGACTTCCAGTGCAATCTGCAGAGCCTAACTTTCCAATTCGGCGGCCCAATACCCCCACTCACTATCTGCGGCCTCGCAACCCTCAAGGTTGAGCCCCCATCCTGGTTTGCAAACCTCACCCCGGATTGCAAACCCGTTGCCACTAGGAGCAGACGGTACAGCGCCCAGGACCGGACATTTATTCGGTCCGAAGTCCAGCGGCTACTGAAGGAAGGCATAATCCAGGCCAGCAATAGTCCCTGGAGATGGTAGTAGTAAAGACAGGGGAGAAGCAAAGGATGGTCATAGACTATAGCCAGACCATCAACAGGTACACACAGCTAGATGCGTACCCTCTCACCCGCATATCCAACATGGTCAATCGGATTGCCCAATATAAGGTCTTCTCCACCGTGGACCTCAAGTCCGCCTACCATCAGCTCCCCATCCGCCCAAGTGACCGCAAGTACACAGCCTTCGAGGCAGACGGGCGATTATACCACTTCCTAAGGGTCCCATTTGGCGTCACAAACGGGGTCTCGGTCTTCCAACAGGAGATGGACCGAATGGTTGATCAACACGGGTTGCAGGCCACGTTCCCGTATCTCGACAACGTAACCATCTGCGGCCACGATCAGCAGGACCACGACGCCAATCTCCAAAAATTCCTCCAGACCGCTAAAGCCTTGAACCTCACATACAACGAGGACAAGTGCGTTTTTAGCACAAACCGGCTAGCCATCTTGGGATATATAGTGCGCAATGGGATAATAGGCCCCGACCCCGAACGTATGCGCCCCCTCATGGAATTTCCCCTCCCTCACTGCTCAAAAGCACTAAAACGCTGCCTGGGGTTCTTTTCATATTACGCCCAGTGGGTCCCCCAGTACGCAGACAAGGCCCGCCCCCTAATACAGACCACGACCTTCCCTCTGTCGACAGAGGCTTGCCAGGCCTTCAGCCGCATCAAAGCGGATATCGTAAAGGCCACGATGCGCGCCATCGACGAGTCCCTCCCCTTCCAGGTCGAGAGCGACGCCTCCGACGTAGCTCTAGCGGCCACCCTTAACCAAGCGGGCAGACCCGTGGCCTTTTTCTCCCGAACCCTCCACGCCTCAGAAATCCGCCACTCCTCAGTGGAAAAGGAAGCCCAAGCCATAGTGGAAGCTGTGCGACATTGGAGGCATTACCTGGCCGGCAGGAGATTCACTCTCCTCACTGACCAACGGTCGGTAGCTTTCATGTTCGATAATGCACAGCGGGGCAAAATTAAAAATGACAAGATCTTAAAGTGGAGGATCGAGCTCTCCACCTTCAACTATGAGATCTTGTACCGTCCCGGAAAGCTGAACGAGCCGTCCGATGCCCTATCCCGCGGCACATGTGCCAACGCACAAATTAACCGTCTCCAAACCCTCCACGAGGACCTCTGCCACCCGGGGGTCACTCGGTTCTACCATTTTATAAAGTCCCGCAACCTCCCCTACTCCGTGGAGGAGGTCCGTACAGTCACAAGGAACTGCCACATCTGCGCAGAGTGCAAACCGCATTTTTTCAGGCCGGATAGTGCGCACCTGATCAAGGCTTCCCGTCCCTTTGAACGCCTCAGTCTGGATTTCAAAGGGCCCCTCCCCTCCACCGACCGCAACACATACTTCCTGAACGTGGTGGACGAGTACTCCCGTTTCCCCTTCGCCATCCCCTGCCCTGACATGACAGCGGCCACAGTCATTAAAGCCCTTAGCACCATATTCACACTGTTCGGTTGCCCCGCATACGTCCATAGCGACAGGGGGTCCTCCTTCATGAGTGACGAGCTGCGCCAGTTCCTGCTCAGCAAGGGTATAGCCTCGAGCAGGACGACCAGCTACAACCCCCGGGGGAACGGGCAAGTAGAGAGGGAGAACGGCACGGTCTGGAAGACCGTCCTACTGGCCCTACGGTCCAGGGATCTCCCAGTTTCACGGTGGCAGGAGGTCCTCCCGGACGCCCTCCACTCCATCCGGTCGCTACTGTGTACCACCACTAACCAAACGCCTCATGAGCGCCTCCTTGTCTTCCCCAGGAAGTCCTCCTCTGGAACGTCGCTGCCGACCTGGCTGGCGGCCCCAGGACCCATCTTGCTCCGGAAACATGTGCGGGCGCACAAGTCGGACCCGTTGGTCGAGAGGGTTCACCTCCTCCACGCGAACCCGCAGTACGCCTACGTGGAGTACCCCGACGGCCAACAGGACACGGTCTCCCTGCGAGATCTGGCGCCCGCCGGCAACACACACACCCCCTCGACACCAATCACCCCCTCCCTGCCACCGGCCCACCCCGCGACAGCCCCCTTCCCGGGACGATCGGTCCTCCTCCCAGCTCCGACCAGAAGTGAAGCTGAAGCTGAAACCGTAAAGCTCCCGGAGGCGACAACACTGGAACAAGCACCACCACCACCGGGGCTGAGGCGATCGACAAGGACGTCCAGACCGCCCGCCCGACTCGTGGCATCGGTGTAACACTAGAATGTTGTGGACTTTAACGAGAATCTTTTTTTTTTTTCCTTTTCCCTCTTTGAACTGTAAATAGTTCAAAACAAAAAACCCTGTACATAGCCCAGTGTAGGGCACTGTAATGACATGCAAAAGTTTTTTTCCTCCCAGGACCAGCCTTGTAAACCCCTACCACCATGCGAAGCACCACCCCGCCGGGTTCATTTTTAACAAGGGGTGAATGTGGTAGTGTGCATTAGGGGTTATGTGGGACTGTGAAGCCGTGATGTCATTGGCTGACAGATCCCGGGTCCTGGTTGGCTGTTGATCTCTAGCTCCGCCCTGAAGGCGGAGTATAAGAACCAGGAATTCTCCCCGCAGCTCCAGTCTGTTGCTGAACTGCGGGGAACGAGTCACGCTTAATAAAGCCTCATCGACTTCACCTCTATTCGTCTCTCGGGAGTCTTTGTGCGCTACAGGTATCTCAATGTGAAGATGGGACTTTGTCTCCACAAGGACTGTGCATTGGACACGCCTTTCGATCCTGTCATGGGCAGATGCATCTACAGCAGGCAGGTTGGTGAGGATGAGGTCTTGTTGGTTGCCTCACCAACTGCCGCAGTCCCAGTCTAGCAGCTAATAATAATACTAATCTTTATTGTCACAAGTAGACCCACATCAACACTGCAATGAAGTCACTGTGAAAAGCCCCGAGTCACCACACTCCGGCGCCTGTTCGGGTACACAGAGTGAGAACTCAGAACGTCCAAACCACCCAACAGCGCGTCCCTCGGGACTTGTAGGAGGAAACCCACGCAAACAAGAGAACGTGCAGACTCCACACAGACAGTGACCCAAGCCGTAATCGAACCTGGGACTCTGGCGCTGTGAAGCAACAGTGCTACCCACTGTGCTACCGTGCCACCCTATATCATAGAACCCTCAATGCAGAGTGAGGCCATTCAGCCCATCGAACCCGCACCGAACCTCTGAAGGAGCACCTTATTTCGGTCCAATCCCACATCCTGGGCGTGATTCTTCCAAAGGTTAACAAAGTCCTGATGCCGGAGTGAAAACCGGAGTGTTTCACTCCGGTGTCGGAGCCCGCTCCCAGCACCCTATTCTCCCACCCCCGGGAGGCTAGGAGCGGGGTCGTGTATTTTACGCGCGCTGGGCCTTGTCACCGCGTAAAAAGCGACGCCGCTTAAATGAAGTCACCCGCGCATGCGTGGGTTGGCCGGCGCCAACCCGCATATGCGCGGTTGCTGTCCTCCCCGAGGCCACCCCGCAAGAAGATGGCGGATGGATCTTGCGGGGAGGCGGAGGAAAGGAGGTCCTCCTTTAGAGAGGTTGGCCCACCGATTGGTGGGCCCCGATAGCGGGTCAGACCCCATCAGAGGCCCCCCCCCGGTGAAGGAACCCCGTTCCCCCCCCACAGGCCCCCCCCAGCGTTCCTGCACAGTTCCTGACGGCAGCGACCAGGTGTGGACGGCGCCGGCAGGAACCTGTCATGTCGGAGCGGCCGCTCGGCCCATCCGGGCCGGAGAATAGCGGGGTACCGGCGAATCGCCGTTGTGAGTGTCTCGGGCGATTCTCCGGCTGGCGCGGCACAGAACTCAACGGGGCCGTTCTCGCTGGTTGGGAGAATGGCGCGGCCGGCAAGTCTCCCAACCGAAGCGGCCTCGGAGAATCGCGCCCCCGATCTCCATAAACTCACCCAACTTTTGGACACTTTACCAATCCACTTAATATGCACATCTTTGGACTGTGGGAGGAAACCGGAGCACCCGGAGGAAACACACACAGAAACAGGGAGAATGTACAAACTCCACACAGTCACCCAAGGTTGAAATCGAAGCTGGGTCCCTGGCGCTGTGAGGCAGCAGAGCTAACCACCGTGCCGCCCCTTTAGGATTTTATATCTTTTAGGACTCAGCCAGCCCGGACCGTGGTGGTGCTACCGAACCACTCTTGATGATGAGCATTGGAAGTTCTCCACCCAGAGTACATTCTCGCCACCTTCAGTGCTCCTACTGATTGGTTTTGACATGGCGGAGTACTGATTCATCAGCTTCATTAGCTGAGAAGCACGGTCGGGGTGGTGATGGTAAGCGGTAATCTGCAAGAGGTTTGCTTGCTCATGTTTGACCTGATGCCATTAAATTCCAAGGGTTCCAGAGTCAATGACTCCCGGGAAAATCCCTCCCGACTGCACACCATTGTCTTGGGACAAGACATACCCAGAAATGATGGTGGTGGTGGTGTCTGGTACGTTGCATCACACCAAATTCCACACCAGTGGCTCACTCAGGTTTTTTAGGCTTGCCTTAAGACTTTGAATTGGTTCAAAGGGTAGAAGGAAGACCTAGTTTTTTATGTAGTACAAGTGTGAAGAGCACTCAGTGGAGTGCATACCTGTGCCATACAAGGGTTAACTTCACGTTGTTACTATTACATAACTCTTCCTCGAGACTTGTCCCTGCCTGCCTGATGCTCTGTAATCACAAAGCTGAAAAAAATAATATTTTTATTGAGAGTTTCCATCCACCTGAGCTGGCTTTAAGGCAATCCACATCCAAAAACTTGCTTTGAAAACTCTGCTGTCATTTTTCCAGCAGGAACCAAGAAATTGGAGGAGTAGCCTGCTCCACCATTCAATAATATCACTGATTTTGGGCTTCTACTCCACTTTCTCCCTGTACCCCTCGATTCCCTGAGAGTCCGAAAATCTGTCATAGAATTTACAATGCAGAAGGAGGCCATTCGGCCCATCGAGGCTGCACCGGCTCTTTGAAAGACCACCCCACTTAAGCCCACACCTCCATCCTATCCCCGTAAAACAGGAACCCCACCTTAGCTAAGGGCAATTTAGCGTGGCCAATCCACCTAACCTGCACATCTTTGGTTGTGGGAGGAAACCAGAGCACCCGGAGGAAACCCACGCAGACACGGAAGAACGTGCAGACTCCACACAGACAGTCACCCGTGGCCGGAATTGAACCTGGGACCCTGGAGCTGTGATGCAGCAGTGATAACCACTGTGCTATCGTGCTGTCCATCCCAGCCTTAAATGTATTCACTGATGGAGCATCCATAATCCTCTGTGATGGAGAATTCCAAAGATTCACAACCCTTTTGAGTGAAGTAATTTATCCTCATCTCAGTCCTAAATGTTTGGCTCCTTATCTTGAGGTTATCCCGGTGTTTTAGATTCCCGACCAGTGGAAACAATCTCTCAGAATCCACCTATCAAGCCCCTTCAGAATCCTATAGCTTTTCAATGAGATCACCTGTCATTCTTCTAAACTCCAGACAGTATCAACCAAATTTAATCAGCCCATCAGCAAAGGACTACCCTCTCACCCCAGGGACCAGTCTAGTGAATCTTTTCTGTACCAACTCCAGTGCAAGAATAGCCTTTCTTAAAAGGGACCAACTCTGCACACTGTATTCCAGATGTGGCTTCAACAAAACCCTGTAAAACTGTAGCAAGACTTCTTTATTCCAGTACTCCAATCCCTTGTAATAAAACCAACATGCCATTTGTCTTCCTAATTGCTTGATGAGTTCCTTGTACGAGCACACCCAAGTCTCTGTGAATATTAACAAGTTTCACATCTTTAAAAAAAATCTTCTGCTTTTATATTCTTACGACCACAAAAATACTGGATAAACTCAGCGGGTCTGGCAGCGTCATATGGACCCAAAACGTTAACTCTGTTTCTCTCTCTACAGATGCTGCAGACCTGCTGAGTTTATCCAACATTTTCTGTTTTTATTTCAGATTTCCAGCATCTGCAGTATTTTGCTTTAATTGGAATGACTTCACACTGCCCTGTGTTACGCTGCATCTGCCACCTTGCTGCCCACTCACCTAACCTGTCTATATCTCTTTGCAGCCTCTATGTCCTGCTCACAGCTTACCTTTCCACCAAGCTTGGCATCATCAGCAAGCTTTGATCAACAAATTCTGTCTCTCCGTGCTTTTCTAAGGGCATGGTTAATACTTCCTTACTGCTAAGATTCCAGCATTTTCCCAACAACTGGTAAGTTATCAGTTTTTTTCTCATGAAAAGCAGTGGTGCATTTTCCACCATCTATTCTGATGAGACCATTCCTGAATCTAAGGACCATTGGAAAATCAATGCTAGTGCATTCACTATCTCTGTAGCTATCTCTTTCAGGACCCTAGTGGAAATGGCCATGAGGTCACTGGGGTCTGTCAGATTTAGTCCCATAGGTTGCTCCAATACTTTATCTCTGCTGCTATTAATGTCCTGATTTTCCTCTATTTTCCTCTAAAATAGTCTCCATTTCTGGTTTGTAATGTGTGTCTTCAAATGTGAAGTTAGAGACAAAACATTTGTCCAATATCTCTGCCATTTCCTCATTCCCCATAATATCTCTTGTCTCTGATTCTAATGGACCAACATTTATTTTAGTTACTCTCTTCATTTTTATACACTTGTAGAAACATAGAAGTTAGAAGCAAGTGTGGACCATTCCGTCCTTCGAGCTTGCTCTCCCATTCAATATGATCATGGCTGATCCTCTATGTCAATGCCATATTCCCACTCTCTCCCTTGATGACATTAAAATCTAAAAATATCATCTCTCTTCTTTGATTATATTCAGTGACTTGACCTCCACAGCTTTCTGTGGAAGAGAATTCACAGGTTCACTACCCTTCGTGAGAAGAAATCTTTCCTCATCTCAGTCCTAAATGGACTACCCTGAATCCGGAGACTGTGTCCCCTGGTTCTAGATTCGCCAACCAGGGAAAACATCCTCGCTGCATCCAGTCTGCGCAGTCCTGTTAGAATTTTATACATTTCAATCAGATCTCCGCTCATCCTTCTAAACTCTAGTGAACACAGGCCCAGTTGAACCAATCTCTCCTCATAGAACTGTCCCGCCAATCCCGGTATCAGCCCAGTGAACCTTCGTTGCACTCACTCGATGGCAAGTATATCTATTCCTAGGTAGAGATACCAAAACTACAAGCAATACTCCAGATGTGGTCTCACCAAGGCGTTGTATAACTGCAGTAAGACAGACCGACTTCTGAACTCAAATTGTCTTGCAATGAAATCCAACATACAATTTACCTTCCTAATTGCTTGCTGCGCCTGCCTCTCCGCTTTCATTGACTGGTGTACAAGGACACCCAGATCCCTTTGTACATCCACACTTCCTAATATATCACCATTTAAATAATACTCTTCCTTTCTATTTTTCACACAAAAGTGTATAATTCTACATTTATAAATGTTCTTACAATCTGTTTTACATTTCTGGCTAGGTTCCTCATATATTATTACCCTTGTTATCAATTTTTTCGTGGCCCTTTGCTGGTTTCAAAAAACACTCCCAATATGTTTTGTCTATTTACCCAGTCAACCCTAGCCAGTTCTGCTCTTGTTGGTTTTAAGTTTAATATTCTTGTTTGCGATTGGGGTATGCCACTTTCAAACTTACATGGCATTCAATTGTATTATGATCACTATTTCCTAATGGATCTTTTACTATATTACTAATTATCCCTGCTTCTATGCGCAACACTAGATCTAAGGTATCTTTATCTCTAATTGGTTCCACAATGTATTGCTTCAGCTGTGACAAATTTCACCATAGCAGGTGAGACAACACACAACATTCAAAAATAATCAACAACATTCTGAACCAAATAACCCAGAACATTCTCAGGCAAGCCAATTTGCCCCATATTGCAATGTTAACTGAACCTTTAAAAAAAATTCCTGATTTCTAATCTGGATATTTGCTAAAAATGAATCAGTTCTTCCTTGGGCCATACCCAATCTATATACCACGGTTCACTGAAATCCCTCCATTAGGTTTTCAGATGTGTTATATACAAACAGACTAACAGGGGCGAAACATTAGCTCCATCCACCTTCATTGATAGAGGTATAAACATCATCTTGTTCTGCAGAAACTCATCAAGGATCCTCTCACAGCACCTTCCAAACCTGCTACCATCCAGAAGGACAAGGATAGCAGGCACATGGGAACACCATTACTTGCATGTTACCCTCCAAGCCACACACCATCTTTGGAAATATATCGCTGTTCCTTCACTGTCATTTGGTCAAAATCCTGGAATACCCTCCCAAACTATGTGGACTGCAGTGGCTCAAGAAGTCAGCTCACCACCACCTTCTCAAGGGAAATTAAAAATCATAGAATTAACAGTGCGGAAGGAGGTCATTCGGCCCATCGGGTCTGCACTGGCCCTTGGAAAGAGCACCCTACTTAAGCCACATCTCCACCCTATCCCCGTAACCCAGTAACCCCACCTAAACTTTTGGACACTAAGGAGCAATATAACATGGCCAATTCACCTAATCTGCACGTCTTTGGACTGTGGGAGAAAACCTGAGCACCCGGAGGAAACTCACGCAGACACGGGGAGAAAGTGCAAACTCCACAGAGACAGTAACCTGAGGCTGGAATTGAACCTGTGAAGCAGCAATGCTAACTACTGTGCCACCGTGCTGCCCAAATTGATAACAAATGCTGACCTAGCCTACAAAATTATGAGCGGCATAGACAGGGTGGATAGTCAAAGGCTTTTTCAAAGGGTGGAAGTGTCAATTGCAAGAGGGCACAGGTTCAAGGTGAGAGGGGGAAAGTTTAAGGGAGATGTGCAGGGTGCGTTTTTCACACAAGAGAGTGTTGGTGCCTGGATCGCGCTTACAGAGGATGTGGTAGAAGCAGGCACATTAACAACATTTAAGAGACATCTGGATGGGTACATGAATAGGGGGGAAATAGAGGGATATGGACTGAGAAAGGGTGAAAGTTTTTGTTTTTAGTTAGGGCATCATGATTGGCACAGCTTGTAGCCGAAGGGCCATGTTCCTGTGCTATACTTTTCTTTGCTCTTCGTTCAAAGACTCCCACATCCTATGAATAAATAACGGTTTAAAAATGTCCATTGGAAGTTCATCCCAAACTGAGCCCAGTCTCAAAGAACAAAGAACAAAGACATGTACAGCACAGGAACAGGCCCTTCGGCCCTCCAAGCCCATGCCGACCATGCTGCCCGACTAAACTACAATCTTCTACACTTCCTGGGTCCGTATCCCTCTATTCCCATCCTATTCATATATTTGTCAAGATGCCCCTTAAATGTCACTATCGTCCCTGCTTCCACCACCTCCTCCGGTAGTGAGTTCCAGGCACCCACTACCCTCTGCGTAAAAAACTTGCCTCGTACATCTACTCTAAACCTTGCCCCTCTCACCTTAAACCTATGCCCCATAGTAATTGACCCCTCTACCCTGGGGAAAAGCCTCTGACTATCCACTCTGTCTATGCCCCTCATAAGTTTGTAGACCTCTATCGGGTCTCCCCTCAACCTCCTTCGTTCCAGTGAGAACAAACCGAGTTTATTCAACCGCTCCTCATAGCTAATGCCCTCCATACCAGGCAACATTCTGGTAAATCTCTTCTGCACCCTCTGTAAAGCCTCCACATCCTTCTGGTAGTGTGGCAACCAGAATTGAACACTATACTCCAAGTGTGGCCTAACTAAGGTTCTATACAGCTGCAACATGACTTGCCAATTCTTATACTCAATGCCCCGGCCAATGAAGGCAAGCATGCCGTATGCCTTCTCCACCTGTTTCCCCCTTTCAATGACCAGTGGACCTGTACTCCTAGATCTCTTTGACTTTCAATACTCTTGAGGGTTCTACCGTTCACTGTATATTCCCTGAGATACTGTCCCAGATAAACACAAAGCTAGTCCCAAACTGAGCCCAGTCTCTCTCAGATACTGAAGCAGCAACCACTGCGTCCTGCACTATAACAGCAATCAGCAATCAGATACTGTCTCAGATAAACACAGACAACGCTCATCCCAAACTGAGTGCAGTCTCCCTGAGATACTGTCCCAGATAACCACGGACAAAGCTCGTCCCAAACTGAGCCCAGTCTCCCTGAGATACTGTCTCAGATAAACACAAAGCTCATCCCAAACTGAACCCAGTCTCCTTGAGACACTGTCCCAGATAAACACAAAGCTCATCCCAAACTGAGCCCAGTCTCCCTGAGATACTACCATGAACATAGAACATAGAACAGTACAGCACAGAACAGGCCCTTCGGCCCTCGATGTTGTGCCCAGCTTTGTCCGAAACCAAGACCAAGCTATCCCTCTCCCTGTCTTTCTGGTGTGCTCCATGTGCCTATCCAATAATTGCTTGAAAGTTCCTAAAGTGTCTGACTCCACTATCACAGCAGGCAGTGCATTCCACACCCTAACCACTCTCTGAGTAAAGAACCTACCTCGGACATCCCTCCTATATCTCCCACCCTGAACCTTATAGTTATGCCCCCTTGTAACAGCTACATCCACCCGAGGAAATAGTCTCTGAACGTCCACTCTATCTATCCCCCTCATCATCTTATAAACCTCTATTAAGTCACCTCTCATCCTCCTTCGCCCCAATGAGAAAAGCCCTAGCTCCCTCAACCTTCCCTCATAAGACCTACCCTCCAATCCAGGCAGCATCATGGTAAACCTCCTTTGCACCCTTTCCAATGCTTCCACATCCTTCCTATAATGAGGTGACCAGAACTGCACACAATACTCCAAATGTGGTCTCACCAGGGTCCTGTACAGTTGCAACATAACCCCATGACTCTTAAACTCAAGCCCCCTGTTAATAAACGCTAACACACTATAGGCCTTCTTCACGGCTCTATCCACTTGAGTGGCAACCTGCAGAGATCTGTGGACATGAACCCCGATCTCTCTGTTCCTCCACATTCCCCAGAACCCTGTCATTGACCCTGTAATCCGCATTCAAATTCATTCTACCAAAATGAATCACCTTGCACTTATCAGGGTTAAACTCCAACTGCCATTTTTCGGCCCAGCTCTGCATCCTATCAATGTCTCTTTGCAGCCTACAACATCCACAAATCTTGGTGTCATCAGCAAATTTACTGACCCACCCTTCAGCCCCCTCCTCCAAGTCATTTATAAAAATTACAAATAGCAGAGGACCCAGCACTGATCCCTGTGGTACACCACCGGGAACTGGTCTCCAGTCTGAAAATTTTCCATTCACCGCCACCCTCTGTCTTCTATGTGATAGCCAGTTACTTATCCAATTGGCCAAATTTCCCTCTATCCCACACCTCCTTACTTTCTTCATGAGCCGACTATGGGGAATCTTATCAAACGCCTTACTGAAATCCATGTATACAACATCAACTGCTCTACCTTCATCTACACACTTAGTTACCTCCTCAAAGAATTCAATCAAATTTACCCTTCACAAATCCGTGTTGACTATCCCGGATTAAGCTGCATCTTTCCAAATGGTCATTAATCCTATCCCTCAGGACCTTTTCCATTAACTTACCGACCACCGAAGTAAGACGAACCGGCCTATAATTACCAGGGTCATTCCTATTCCCTTTCTTGAACAGAGGAACAACATTCGCCACTCTCCAGTCCTCTGGCACTATCTCAGTGGACAGTGAGGACCCAAAGATCAAAGCCAAAGGCTCTGTAATCTCATCCCTTGCCTCCCAAAGAATTTTAGGATTTTTCCCATCTGGCCCAGGGGACTTGTCGACCCTCAGGTTTTTCAAAATTGCTAATACATCCTCCCTCAGAACATATGCCTCCTCCAGCCTACCCACTGTATCACACTCTCACCCTCAAAAACATAGCCACTCTCCTTGGTGAACACTGAAGAAAAGTATTCATTCAACGCCTCTCCTATCTCTTCTGACTCCATGCACAAGTTCCCACTACTGTCCTTGACTGGCCCTAACCTCACCCTGGTCATTCTTTTATTTCTCACATAAGAGTAAAAGGCCTTGGGGTTTTCCTTGATCCGATCCACCAAGGACTTCTCATGCCCCCTCCTAGCTCTCCTAAGCCCTTTTTTTTTTAGCTCATTCCTTGCTACCTTGTAACCCTCAAGCGACCCAACTGAACCTTGTTCTCTCATCCTTACATACACTTCCTTTTTCCTCTTGACAAGACATTCAACCTCCTTTGTGAACCATGGTTCCCTCACAGGGCCATTTCCTCCCTGCCTCATAGGGACATACCTATCAAGGACACGCAATATTTGTTCCTTGAACAAGCTCCACTTTTCATTTGTGCCTTTCCCTGACAGTTTCTGTTCCCATCTTATGCTCCCTAATTCTTGCCTCATCGCATCATAATTACCCCTCCCCCAATTATAAACCTTGCCCTGCCGTATGGCCCTATCCCTCTCCATTGCTATAGTGAAAGACACCGAATTGTGGTCGCTATCTCCAAAGTGATCTCCCACAAACAAATCTAACACTTGGCCCGGTTCATTACCCAGCACCAAATCCAATGTGGCCCCACCTCTTGTCGGCCTATCCACATATTGTGTCAGGAAACCCTCCTGCACACACTACAAAAACTGCCCCATCTGAACTGTTCAACCTATAGAGGTTCCAATCAATATTTGGAAAGTTAAAGTCACCCATGACAACTACCCTGAGCCCTCCACACCTATCCATAATCTGCTTTGCAATTTCTTCCTCCATATCTCTATTACTATTTGGGGGCCAATAGAAAACTCCTAACAACGTGACCGCTCCTTTCCTATTTCTAACTTCAGCCCATATTACCTCAGTAGGCAGATCCCCCTCGAACTGCCTTTCTGCAGCCGTTAAACGATCCTTGATTAACAATGCTACTCCTCCACCTCTTTTACCACCTTCCCTACTCTTACTGAAACATCCATACCCTGGAACTTCCAACAACCATTCCTGTCCCTGTTCTAACCATGTCTCCGTAATGGCCACAACAGGGGACATGAGAAGTATTTGGCAGGTAGGATCAAGGAAAACCCAAAAGCTTTCTATAGGTATGTCAGGAATAAGCGAATGACTAGGGAAAGAGTAGGACCAGTCAAGGACAGGGATGGGAAATTGTGTGTGGAGTCTGAAGAGATAGGCGAGATACTAAATGAATATTTTTCATCAGTATTCACTCAGGAAAAAGATAATGCTGTGGAGGAGAATGCTGAGACCCAGGCTAATAGAATAGATGGCATTGAGGTACGGAGGGAAGAGGTGTTGGCAATTCTGGACAGGCTTAAAATAGATAAGTCCCCGGGACCTGATGGGATTTATCCTAGGATTCTCTGGGAGGCCAGGGAAGAGATTGCTGGACCTTTGGCTTTGATTTTTATGTCATCATTGGCTACAGGAATAGTGCCAGAGGACTGGAGGATAGCAAATGTGGTCCCTTTGTTCAAAAAGGGGAGCAGAGACAACCCCGGCAACTATAGACCGGTGAGCCTCACGTCTGTAGTGGGTAAAGTCTTGGAGGGGATTATAAGAGACAAGATTTATAATCATCTAGATAGGAATAATATGATCAGGGATAGTCAGCATGGCTTTGTGAAGGGTAGGTCATGCCTCACAAACCTTATCGAGTTCTTTGAGAAGGCGACTGAACAGGTAGACGAGGGTAGAGCAGTTGATGTGGTGTATATGGATTTCAGCAAAGCGTTTGATAAGGTTCCCCACGGTAAGCTATTGCAGAAAATACGGAGGCTGGGGATTGAGGGTGATTTAGAGATGTGGATCAGAAATTGGCTAGCTGAAAGAAGACAGAGGGTGGTGGTTGATGGGAAATGTTCAGAATGGAGTTCAGTCACAAGTGGAGTACCACAAGGATCTGTTCTGGGGCCGTTGCTGTTTGTCATTTTTATCAATGACCTAGAGGAAGGCGCAGAAGGGTGGGTGAGTAAATTTGCAGACGATACTAAAGTCGGTGGTGTTGTCGATAGTGTGGAAGGATGTAGCAGGTTACAGAGGGATATAGATAAGCTGCAGAGCTGGGCTGAGAGGTGGCAAATGGAGTTTAATGTAGAGAAGTGTGAGGTGATTCACTTTGGAAGGAATAACAGGAATGCGGAATATTTGGCTAATGGTAAAGTTCTTGGAAGTGTGGATGAGCAGAGGGATCTAGGTGTCCATGTACATAGATCCCTGAAAGTTGCCACCCAGGTTGATAGGGTTGTGAAGAAGGCCTATGGAGTGTTGGCCTTTATTGGTAGAGGGATTGAGTTCCGGAGTCAGGAGGTCATGTTGCAGCTGTACAGAACTCTGGTACGGCCGCATTTGGAGTATTGCGTACAGTTCTGGTCACCGCATTATAGGAAGGACGTGGAGGCTTTGGAGCGGGTGCAGAGGAGATTTACCAGGATGTTGCCTGGTATGGAGGGAAAATCTTATGAGGAAAGGCTGATGGACTTGAGGTTGTTTGCGTTGGAGAGAAGAAGGTTAAGAGGAGACTTAATAGAGGCATACAAAATGATCAGGGGGTTGGATAGGGTGGACAGTGAGAGCCTTCTCCCGCGGATGGAAATGGCTGGCACGAGGGGACATAACTTTAAACTGAGGGGTAATAGATATAGGACAGAAGTCAGAGGTAGGTTCTTTACGCAAAGAGTAGTGAGGCCGTGGAATGCCCTACCTGCTACAGTAGTGAACTCGCCAACATTGAGGGCATTTAAAAGTTTATTGGATAAACATATGGATGATAATGGTATAGTGTAGGTTAGATGGCTTTTGTTTCGGTGCAACATCGTGGGCCGAAGGGCCTGTACTGCGCTGTATCGTTCTATGTTCTATGTAACATCGTAGTCCCAAGTACCAATACACGCTCCAAGTTAAACTACCTTATTCCGGATGCTCCTTGCATTAAAGTAAACACACTTCAACCCACCTTCCTGCATGCCGGTACACTCCTGCGACCTTGATACTCTCCTCAGTACCTCACTACTCTCGACACTGGCTTCTGGACTACAGCTCGTTTTCCCATCCCCCTGACAAATTAGTTTAAACCCCCCGAAGAACCGTAGCAAATTTCCCTCCCAGGATATTGGTGCCCCTCTGATTCAGGTGCAAACCGTCCTGTTTGTACAGGTCCCATCTTCCCCAGAATGTGCTCCAATTATCCACGTAACTGAGACCCTCCCTCCAACACCATCCCTGCAGCCACGTGTTTATCTGCAGTCTCTCCCTGTTCCTCAACTCACTAGCACGTGGCACCAGCAACAAACCAGAGATGACAACATGGTTTGTCCTGGCTCTCAGCTTCCACCCTAGCTCCCTAAAGTCCTGTTTTAAATCCCCGTCCCTACTCTTACCTATGTCGTTGGTACCGATGTGTACCACAACTTGTGACTGTTTCCCCTCCCCCTTAAGGATTCTGAAAACACAGTCCGAGATGTCACGGACCCTGACACCTGGGAGGCAACACACCACCCGTGAGTCTCTTTCGTTGCCACAGAACCGTCTATCTGTCCCTCTAACTATCGAGTCCCCAATAACCGTTGCTCTCCCCCCTTCCCTTCTGAGCCACAGGGACGGACTCAATGCTGGAGATCCGGTCACCGTGGCTTACCCCTGGTAAGTCGTCCGCCCCACCAGTACCAAAGCGGTATACTTGTTACTAAGGGGAACGACCACAGGGGATCCCTGTACTGACTGCTTCCTCCCAGCCCCTCTCCCCGTCACCCATCTATCTTCATTCTTCGGAGTAACTACATCCCTGAAGCTACTATCTATGACCACCTCTACCTCCCGAATGATACAAAGTTCATCCAGATCCAGCTCCAGTTCCCGAACGCGGTTTCTGAGGAGCTGGAGGTGAAATCAGCAGGGACACTGACGGTGTCCCTCACCTCAAACATTCCGCAGGAGGAACATTGCACTGCCTTCCCTGCCATCCCCCCTAGATGACTTGCGGTAAAAAGAAAAAAAAGAAAAAAAGAGCTTACCTGATATTCACTCACCCCCTTTGGTTAGAGGAGGTGGAAGGGTGGGGGACACTACAAGTGTAGTGTCTCGGGTTTAGCAACTGCCCAACTTAAATACAGGTAACAATAAAACACTGAAGCAGCAACCACTGCGTCCTGCACTATAACAGCAATCAGATACTGTCTCAAATAAACACAGACAACGCTCATCCCAAACTGAGTCCAGTCTCCCTGAGATACTGTCCCAGATAACCACGGACAAAGCTCGTCCCAAACTGAGCCCAGTCTCCCTGAGATACTGTCCCAGATAAACACAGGCAAAACTCGTCCCAAACTGAGCCCAGTCTCCCTGAGATACTGTCCCAGATAAATACAAAGCTCGTCCCAAACTGAGCCCAGTCTCCCTGAGATACTGTGCCAGATAAACACAGCCAAAGCTCATCCCAAACTGAGCCCAGTCTCTCTGAGATATTGTCCCAGATAAACACAAAGTTTGTTCCAAACTGAGCCCAGTCACCCTGAGATACTGTCCCAGATAAACACAAAGCTCATCCCAAACTGAGCCTAGTCTCTCTGAGATACTGTCCCAGATACATACAAAGCTCATCCCAAACTGAGCCCAGTCTCCCTGAGACACTGTCCCAGATAAATACAAAGCTCATCCCAAACTGAGCCCAGTCTCCCTGAGACACTGTCCCAGATAAACACAGACAAAGCTCGTCCCAAACTGAGCCCAGTCTCCCTGAGATACTGTCCCAGATAAACACAGGCAAAACTCGTCCCAAACTGAGCCCAGTCTCCCTGAGATACTGTCCCAGATAAATACAAAGCTCGTCCCAAACTGAGCCCAGTCTCCCTGAGATACTGTGCCAGATAAACACAGCCAAAGCTCATCCCAAACTGAGCCCAGTCTCTCTGAGATATTGTCCAAGATAAACACAAAGTTCGTTCCAAACTGAGCCCAGTCACCCTGAGATACTGTCCCAGATAAACACAAAGCTCATCCCAAACTGAGCCTAGTCTCTCTGAGATACTGTCCCAGATACATACAAAGCTCATCCCAAACTGAGCCAGTCTCCCTGAGACACTGTCCCAGATAAATACAAAGCTCATCCCAAACTGAGCCCAGTCTCCCTGAGACACTGTCCCAGATAAACACAGACAAAGCTCGTCCCAAACTGAGCCCAGTCTCCCTGAGATACTGTCCCAGATAAACACAGATAAAGGTCATCCCAAACTGAGCCCAGTCTCCCTGAGATACTGTGCCAGATAAACACAGCCAAAGCTCATCCCAAACTGAGCCCAGTCTGCCAGAGATACTGTCCCAGATAAACACAAAGCTCATCCCAAACTGAGCTCTATCTCCCTGAGATACTGTCCCAGATAAACACAATGCTGGTCCCAATCTGAGCCCAGTCTCCCTGTGATACTGTCCCAGATAAACACAGACAAAGGTCGTCCCAAACTGAGCCCAGTCTCCCTGAGATACTATCCCAGATAAACACAAAGCTCATCCCAAGCTGAGCCCAGTCTGCCTGAGATACTGTCCCAGATAAACACAAAGCTCATCCCAAACTGAGCTCTGTCTCCCTGAGATACTGTCCCAGATAAACACAATGCTGGTCCCAATCTGAGCCCAGTCTCCCTGAGACACTGTCCCAGATAAACACAGACAAAGCTCGTCCCAAACTGAGCCCAGTCTCCCTGAGATACTGTCCCAGATAAACACAGATAAAGGTCATCCCAAACTGAGCCCAGTCTCCCTGTGATACTGTCCCAGATAAACACAGACAAAGGTCGTCCCAAACTGAGCCCAGTCTCCCTGAGATACTATCCCAGATAAACACAAAGCTTATCCCAAGCTGAGCCCAGTCTCCCTGAGATACTGTCCCAGATAAACACAGACAAAGGTCGTCCCAAACTGAGCTCAGTCTCCCTGAGATACTGTCCCAGATAAACACAGACAAAGCTCGTCCCAAACTGAGCCCAGTCTCATAGAACATAGAAAAATACAGCACAGAACAGGCCCTTCGGCCCACGATGTTGTGCCGAACCTTTGTCCTAGATTAATCATGGATTATCATTGAATATATAGTGCAGGAGGCCATTCGGCCCATCGAGTCCACACCAGCCCTTGGAAAGAGCACCCCACCCAAAGTCAACTCATCCACCCAACACTAGGGGCAATTTTGGACACTAAGGGCAATTTATCATGGCCAATCCACCCAACCTGCACATCCTTGGGCCGTGGGAGGAAACCGGAGCACCCGGAGGAAACCCACGCAGACACGGGGAGGACGCGCAGACTCCGCACAGACAGCGACCCAAGCTGGAATCGAACCCGGGACCCCGGAGCTGCGAAGCAACCGTGCTATCCCCAATGCTACCGTGCTGCCCTCAAGAACAAATAAATCTACACTATATCATTTTACCGTAATCCATGTACCTATCCAATAGCTGCTTGAAGGTCCCTAATGTTTCCGACTCAACTACTTCCACAGGCAGTGCATTCCATGCCCCCACTACCTCTGGATAAAGAAACTACCTCTGACATCCCCCCTATATCTTCCACCATTCACCTTAAATTTATGTCCCCTTGTATGGTTTGTTCCACCCGGGGAAAAAGTCTCTGACTGTCTATCTATTCCCTGATCATCTTATAAACCTCTATCAAGTCGCCCCTCATCCTTCTCCGTTCTAATGAGAAAAAGCCTAGCAACCTCAACCTTTCCTCATAAGACCTACTCTCCATTCCAGGCAACAACCTGGTAAATCTCCTTTGCACATTTCCAAAGCTTCCACATCCTTCCTAAAAGGAGGCGACCAGAACTGTACACAGTACTCCAAATGTGGCCTTACCAAACTTTTGTTCAGCTGCATCATCACCTCACGGCTCTTAAATTCAATCCCTCTGTTAATGAACGCTAGCACACCATAGGCTTTCTTCACAGCTCTATCCACTTGAGTGGCAACTTTCAAAGATCTATGAACGTAGACCCCAAGATCTCTCTGCTCCACCACATTGCCAAGAACTCTACCGTTAACCCTGTATTCCGCATTCATATTTGTCCTTTCAAAATGGACAACCTCACACATTTCAGGGCTAAACTGCATCTGCCACTTCTCAGCCCAGCTCTGCATTCTATCTATGTCTCTTTGCAGCCGACAACAGCCCTCAGGTCCCAGATAAACACAAAGCTCATCCCAAACTGAGCCCAGTCTCTCTGAGATATTGTCCCAGATAAACACAAAGCTCGTCCCAAACTGAGCCCCGTCTCCCTGAGATACTGTCCCAGATAAACACAGATTAAGCTCGTCCCAAACTGAGCCCAGTCTCCCTGAGATACTGTGCCAGATAAACACAGCCAAAGCTCATCCCAAACTGAGCCCAGTCTCTCTGAGATATTGTCCCAGATAAACACAAAGTTCGTTCCAAACTGAGCCCAGTCACCCTGAGATACTGTCCCAGATAAACACAAAGCTCATCCCAAACTGAGCCTACTCTCTCTGAGATACTGTCCCAGATACATACAAAGCTCATCCCAAACTGAGCCCAGTCTCCCTGAGACACTGTCCCAGGTAAACACAGACAAAGGTCGTCCCAAACTGAGCCCAGTCTCCCTGAGATACTGTCCCAGATAAACACAGATAAAGGTCATCCCAAACTGAGCCCAGTCTCCCTGAGACACTGTCCCAGATAAACACAGACAAAGGTCGTCCCAAACTGAGCCCAGTCTCCCTGAGATACTGTCCCAGATAAACACAAAGTTTGTTCCAAACTGAGCCCAGTCTCTCTGAGATATTGTCCCAGATAAACACAAAGTTCGTTCCAAACTGAGCCCAGTCACCCTGAGATACTGTCCCAGATAAACACAAAGCTCATCCCAAACTGAGCCTAGTCTCTCTGAGATACTGTCCCAGATACATACAAAGCTCATCCCAAACTGAGCCCAGTCTCCCTGAGACACTGTCCCAGATAAATACAAAGCTCATCCCAAACTGAGCCCAGTCTCCCTGAGACACTGTCCCAGATAAACACAGACAAAGCTCGTCCCAACCTGAGCCCAGTCTCCCTGAGATACTGTCCCAGATAAACACAGATAAAGGTCATCCCAAACTGAGCCCAGTCTCCCTGAGATACTGTGCCAGATAAACACAAAGATTGTTCCAAACTGAGCCCAGTCACCCTGAGATACTGTCCCAGATAAACACAAAGCTCATCCCAAACTGAGCCTACTCTCTCTGAGATACTGTCCCAGATACATACAAAGCTCATCCCAAACTGAGCCCAGTCTCCCTGAGACACTGTCCCAGGTAAACACAGACAAAGGTCGTCCCAAACTGAGCCCAGTCTCCCTGAGATACTGTCCCAGATAAACACAGATAAAGGTCATCCCAAACTGAGCCCAGTCTCCTTGAGACACTGTCCCAGATAAACACAGACAAAGGTCGTCCCAAACTGAGCCCAGTCTCCCTGAGATACTGTCCCAGATAAACACAAAGTTTGTTCCAAACTGAGCCCAGTCTCCCTGAGACACTGTCCCAGATAAACACAAAGCTCGTCCCAAACTGAGCCCAGTCTCCCTGAGATACTGTCTCAGATAAACACAAAGATTGTTCCAAACTGAGCCCAGTCACCCTGAGATACTGTCCCAGATAAACACAAAGCTCATCCCAAACTGAGCCCAGTCTCCCTGAGATACTGTCCCAGATACATACAAAGCTCATCCCAAACTGAGCCTACTCTCTCTGAGATACTGTCCCAGATACATACAAAGCTCATCCCAAACTGAGCCCAGTCTCCCTGAGACACTGTCCCAGGTAAACACAAAGGTCGTCCCAAACTGAGCCCAGTCTCCCTGAGATACTGTCCCAGATAAACACAGATAAAGGTCATCCCAAACTGAGCCCAGTCTCCCTGAGACACTGTCCCAGATAAACACAGACAAAGGTCGTCCCAAACTGAGCCCAGTCTCCCTGAGATACTGTCCCAGATAAACACAAAGTTCGTTCCAAACTGAGCCCAGTCTCCCTGAGACACTGTCCCAGATAAACACAGAGCTCGTCCCAAACTGAGCCCAGTCTCCCTGAGATACTGTCTCAGATAAACACAAAGATTGTTCCAAACTGAGCCCAGTCACCCTGAGATACTGTCCCAGATAAACACAAAGCTCATCCCAAACTGAGCCTACTCTCTCTTAGATACTGTCCCAGATACATACAAAGCTCATCCCAAACTGAGCCCAGTCTCCCTGAGACACTGTCCCAGGTAAACACAGACAAAGGTCGTCCCAAACTGAGCCCAGTCTCCCTGAGATACTGTCCCAGATAAACACAGATAAAGGTCATCCCAAACTGAGCCCAGTCTCCCTGAGACACTGTCCCAGATAAACACAGACAAAGGTCGTCCCAAACTGAGCCCAGTCTCCCTGAGATACTGTCCCAGATAAACACAAAGTTCGTTCCAAACTGAGCCCAGTCTCCCTGAGACACTGTCCCAGATAAACACAAAGCTCGTCCCAAACTGAGCCCAGTCTCCCTGAGATACTGTCTCAGATAAACACAAAGCTCAACTGAGCCCAGTCTCCCTCAGATACTGTCCCAGATAAACACAAAGCTCATCCCAAACTGAGCCCAGTCTCTCTGAGATACTGTCCCAGATAAACACAGACAAAGCTCGTCCCAAACTGAGCCCAGTCTCCCTGAGATACTGTCCCAGATAAACACAGACAAAACTCGTCCCAATCTGAGCCCAGTCTCCCTGAGATACTGTCCCAGATAAACACAAAGCTCGTCCCAAACTGAGTCAAGTCTCCCTGAGATACTGTCCCAGATAAACACAAAGCTCGTCCCAACAGTCGATTTCGGCGGGAGAACAGCTGGTGAGTCAGTTTCAGCGGGAGCAGTGCGGAAGTGGCTGCTGGGAGATAAGTCTGTCCTTTAAAAGCACTTGTCTTTGCAGGGGCAGGCCAGCCGATTTCGGCGGGAGAACAGCTGGTGAGTCAGTTTCAGCGGGAGCAGTGCGGAAGTGGCTGCTGGGAGGTAAGTCTGTCCTTTAAAAGTACTTGTCTTTGCAGGGGCAGGCCAGTCGATTTCGGCGGGAGAACAGCTGGTGAGTCAGTTTCAGCGGGAGCAGTGCGGAAGTGGCTGCTGGGAGGTAAGTCTGTCCTTTAAAAGCACTTGTCTTTGCAGGGGCAGGCCAGTCGATTTCGGCGGGAGTGGAGCTGGCTGGTTAGTCAATTTCAGCAGGAGCTGAGAATTTTTTTTTTTTTAACTTAGTGTTTTAGGCGGGAACAGGAAGTCGACCCGCGGACGTCTGGGAAGACCCTCACCAATAAATTCTGGTGGAGAGGAAACCCGAGACACTACACGTGTAGTGTCGCCCACCCGCCCTCCTCCTCTAACCTAATAATAAAACCCATTGGTCTGAGGTAAGTACCATATTTTATTATATTATTATTCTTTTTTATAAAAAATTTAATTTAGTTGTTAGCCAGATCTTGGTAGAAAGTTAGAGGAATGGCAGGGAAGGGAGTGCAATGTTCCTCCTGCAGGATGTTTGAGGTGAGGTATGCTGTTAGTGTCCCTGCTGATTTTACCTGCAGGAAGTGCTGCCATCTCCAGCTCCTCCAAGACCGAGTTAGGGAACTGGAGCTGGAGTTGGAAGAACTACGGATCATTCGGGAGGCAGAAGGGGTCATAGATAGCAGCTTCAGGGAATTAATTACACCAAAGATTGGAGATAGGTGGGTAACTGTAAGAGGGACTGGGAAAAAGCAGTCAGTGCAGGGATCCCTTGCGGTCGTTCCCCTGAGAAACAAGTATACCGCTTTGGATACTTGTGGGGGGGGGGGACTTACCAGGGGTAAGCCATGGGGTACGGGCCTCTGGCACGGAGTCTGTCCCTGTTGCTCAGAAGGGAAGGGGGGAGAAGAGCAGAGCATTAGTAATTGGGGACTCTATAGTCAGGGGCACAGATAGGAGATTTTGTGGGAGCGTGAGAGACTCACGTTTGGTATGTTGCCTCCCAGGTGCAAGGGTACGTGATGTCTCGGATCGTGTTTTCCGGGTCCTTAGGGGGGAGGGGGAGCAGCCCCAAGTCGTGGTCCACATTGGCACTAACGACATAGGTAGGAAAGGGGACAAGGATGTCATGCAGGCTTTCAGGGAGCTAGGCTGGAAGCTCAGAACTAGAACAAACAGAGTTGTTATCTCTGGGTTGTTGCCCGTGCCACGTGATAGTGAGATGAGGAATAGGGAGAGAGAGCAATTAAACACGTGACTACAGGGATGGTGCAGGCGGGAGGGATTCAGATTTCTGGATAACTGGGGCTCTTTCTGGGGAAGGTGGGACCTCTACAGACAGGAATTGTCTACATCTGAACCTGAGGGGCACAAATATTCTGGGGGGGAGATTTGTTAGTGCTCTTTGGGGGGGTTTAAACTAATGCAGCAGGGGTATGGGAACCTGGATTGTAGTTTTAGGGTAAGGGAGAATGAGAGTATAGAGGTCAGGAGCACCGATTTGACGTCGCAGGAGGGGGCCAGTGTTCAGGTAGGTGGTTTGAAGTGTGTCTACTTCAATGCCAGGAGTATACGAAACAAGGTAGGGGAACTGGCAGCATGGGTTGGTACCTGGGACTTCGATGTTGTGGCCATTTCGGAGACATGGATAGAGCAGGGACAGGAATGGATGTTGCAGGTTCCGGGGTTTAGGTGTTTTAGTAAGCTCAGAGAAGGAGGCAAAAGAGGGGGAGGTGTGGCGCTGCTAGTCAAGAGCGGTATTACGGTGGCGGAGAGGATGCTAGATGGGGACTCTTCTTCCGAGGTAGTATGGGCTGAAGTTAGAAACAGGAAAGGAGAGGTCACCCTGTTGGGAGTTTTTTATAGGCCTCCGAATAGTTCTAGGGATGTAGATGAAAGGATGGCGAAGATGATTCTGGAAAAGAGCGAAAGTAACAGGGTAGTTATTATGGGAGACCTTAACTTTCCAAATATTGACTGGAAAAGATATAGTTCGAGTACAATAGATGGGTCGTTTTTTGTACAGTGTGTGCAGGAGGGTTTCCTGAAACAATATGTTGACAGGCCAACAAGATTTGGTTTTGGGTAATGAACCAGGCCAGGTGTTGGATTTGGAGGCAGGAGTGCACTTTGGGGACAGTGACCACAATTCGGTGACGTTTACGTTAATGATGGAAAGGGATAAGTATACACCGCAGGGCAAGAGTTATAGCTGGGGGAAGGGCAATTATGATGCCATTAGACGTGACTTGGGGGGGATAAGGTGGAGAAGTAGGCTGCAAGTGTTGGGCACACTGGATAAGTGGGGCTTGTTCAAGGATCAGCTACTGCGTGTTCTTGATAAGTATGTACCGGTCAGGCAGGGAGGAAGGCTTCGAACGAGGGAACCGTGGTTTACCAAGGAAGTGGAATCTCTTGTTAAGAGGAAGAAGGAGGCCTATGTGAAGATGAGGTGTGAAGTTTCAGTTGGGGCGATGGATACAAGGTAGCGAGGAAGGATCTAAAGAGAGAGCTAAGATGAGCAAGGAGGGGACATGAGAAGTATTTGGCAGGAAGGATCAAGGAAAACCCAAAAGCTTTCTATAGGTATGTCAGGAATAAGCGAATGACTAGGGAAAGAGTAGGACCAGTCAAGGACAGGGATGGGAAATTGTGTGTGGAGTCTGAAGAGATAGGCAAGATACTAAATGAATATTTTTCGTCAGTATTCACTCCGGAAAAAGATAATGTTGTGGAGGAGAATGCTGAGCCCCAGGCTAATAGAATAGATGGCATTGAGGTACGTAGGGAAGAGGTGTTGGCAATTCTGGACAGGCTGAAAATAGATAAGTCCCCGGGACCTGATGGGATTTATCCTAGGATTCTCTGGGAGGCCAGGGAAGAGATTGCTGGACCTTTGGCTTTGATTTTTATGTCATCATTGGCTACTGGAATAGTGCCAGAGGACTGGAGGACAGCAAATGTGGTCCCTTTGTTCAAAAAGGGGAGCAGAGACAACCCCGGCAACTATAGACCGGTGAGCCTCACGTCTGTAGTAGGTAAAGTCTTGGAGGGGATTATAAGAGACAAGATTTATAATCATCTAGATAGGAATAATATGATCAGGGATAGTCAGCATGGCTTTGTGAAGGGTAGGTCATGCCTCACAAACCTTATTGAGTTCTTTGAGAAGGTGACTGAACAGGTAGATGAGGGTAGAGCAGTTGATGTGGTGTATATGGATTTCAGCAAAGCGTTTGATAAGGTTCCCTACGGTAGGCTATTGCAGAAAATACGGAGGCTGGTGATTGAGGGTGATTTAGAGATGTGGATCAGAAATTGGCTAGCTGAAAGAAGACAGAGGGTGGTGGTTGATGGGAAATGTTCAGAATGGAGTACAGTCACAAGTGGAGTACCACAAGGATCTGTTCTGGGGCCGTTGCTGTTTGTCATTTTTATCAATGACCTAGAGGAAGGTGCAGAAGGGTGGGTGAGTAAATTTGCAGACGATACTAAAGTCGGTGGTGTTGTCGATAGTGTGGAAGGATGTAGCAGGTTACAGAGGGATATAGATAAGCTGCAGAGCTGGGCTGAGAGGTGGCAAATGGAGTTTAATGTAGAGAAGTGTGAGGTGATTCACTTTGGAAGGAATAACAGGAATGCGGAATATTTGGCTGATGGTAAAGTTCTTGAAAGTGTGGATGAGCCGCGAGATCTAGGTGTCCATGTACATAGATCCCTGAAAGTTGCCACCCAGGTTGATAGGGTTGTGAAGAAGGCCTATGGAGTGTTGGCCTTTATTGGTAGAGGGATTGAGTTCCCGAGTCGGGAGGTCATGTTGCAGCTGTACAGAACTCTGGTACGGCCGCATTTGGAGTATTGCGTACAGTTCTGGTCACCGCATTATAGGAAGGACGTGGAGGCTTTGGAGCGGGTGCAGAGGAGATTTACCAGGATGTTGCCTGGTATGGAGGGAAAATCTTATGAGGAAAGGCTGATGGACTTGAGGTTGTTTTCGTTGGAGAGAAGAAGGTTAAGAGGAGACTTAATAGAGGCATACAAAATGATCAGGGGGTTGGATAGGGTGGACAGTGAGAGCCTTCTCCCGCGGATGGAAATGGCTGGCACGAGGGGACATAACTTTAAACTGAGGGCTAATAGATATCGGACAGAGGTCAGAGGTAGGTTCTTTACGCAAAGAGTAGTGAGGCCATGGAATGCCCTACCTGCTACAGTAGTGAACTCGCCAACATTGAGGGCATTTAAAAGTTTATTGGATAAACACATGGATGATAATGGCATAGTGTAGGTTAGATGGCTTTTGTTTTGGTGCAACATCGTGGGCCGAAGGGCCTGTACTGCACTGTATTATTCTATGTTCTATGTTCTAAACTGAGCCCAGTCTCCCTGAGATACTGACCCAGATAAACACAGACAAAGCTCGTCCCAAACTGAGCCCAGTCTCCCTGAGATACTGTCTCAGATAAACACAAAGCTCGTCCCAAACTGAGCCCAGTCTCCCTGAGATACTGTCCCAGTAGAACACAAAGCTCGTCCCAAACTGAGCCCATTCTCTCTGAGATACTGTCCCAGATAAACACAAAGCTCATCCCAAACTGAGCCCAGTCTCCCTGAGATACTGACCCAGATAAACACAGACAAAGCTCGTCCCAAACTGAGTCCTGTCTCTCTGAGATACTGTCCCAGATAAACACAAACCTCGGCCCAAACTGAGCCCAGTCTCTCTGAGATACTGTCCCAGATAAACACAGACAAAGCTCATCCCCAACAGAGCCCAGTCTCCCTGAGATACTGTCCCAGATAAACACAAAGCTCTCTCCCAAGCTGAGCCCAGTCTCCCTGAGATACTATCCCAGATAAACACAAACCTCGTCCCAAACTGAGCCCAGTCTCTCAGAGATACTGTCCCAGATAAACACAGACAAAACCCGTCCCAAACGGAGCCCAGTCTCCCACAGATACTGTCCCAGATAAACACAAAGCTCGGCCCAAGCTGAGTCCAGTCTCCCTGAGATACTGTCCCAGATGAACACAAAGCTTGTCCCAAACTGAGCCCAGTCTCCCTGAGATACTGTCCCAGATGAACACAAAGCTCATCCCAAACTGAGCCCAGTCTCCCTGAGATACTGTCCCAGATAAACACAAAACTCGTCCCAAGCTGAGCCCAGTCTCAAAGAACAAAGGACAAAGAACAAAGAAATGTACAGCACAGGAACAGGCCCTTCGGCCCTCCAAGCCTGTGCCGACCATGCTGCCCGACTAAACTACAATCTTCTACACTTCCCGGGTCCGTATCCCTCCATTCCCATCCTATTCATGTATTTGTCAAGATGCCCCTGAAATGTCACTATCGTCCCTGCTTCCACCACCTCCTCCGGTAGCGAGTTCCAGGTACCCACTACCCTCTGCCTCGTACATCTACTCTAAACCTTGCCCCTCTCACCTTAAACCTATGCACCCTAGTAATTGACCCCTCTACCCCGGGGAAAAGCCTCTGACTATCCATTCTGTCTATGCCCCTCATAATTTTGTAGACCTCTATCAGGTCGCCCCTCAACCTCCTTCGTTCCAGTGAGAACAAACCGAGTTTATTCAACCGCTCCTCATAGCTAATGCCCTCCATACCAGGCAACATTCTGGTAAATCTCGTCTGCACCCTCTCTAAAGCCTCCACATCCTTCTGGTAGTGTGGCGACCAGAATTGAACACTATACTCCAAGTGTGGCCTAACTAAGGTTCTATACAGCTGCAACATGACTTGCCAATTCTTATACTCAATGCCCCGGCCAATGAAGGCAAGCATGCCATATGCCTTCTTGACTACCTTCTCCACCTGTGTTGCCTCTTTCAGTGACCTGTGGACCTGTACTCCTAGATCTCTTTGACTTTCAATACTGTTGAGGGTTCTACCATTCACTGTATATTCCCTACCTGCATTAGACCTTCCAAAATGCATTACCTCACATTTGTCCGGATTAAACTCCATCTGCCATCTCTCCGCCCAAGTCTCCAAACAATCTAAATCCAGCTGTATCCTCTGACAGTCCTCATCGCTATCCGCAATTCCACCAACCTTTGTGTCGTCTGCAAACTTACTAATCAGACCAGTTACATGTTCCTCCAAATCATTTATATATACTAAAAACAGCAAAGGTCCCAGCCCTGAACCCTGTGGAACACCACTGGTCACAGCCCTCAAATTAGAAAAGCATCCTTCCATTGCTACTCTCTGTCTTCTATGACCGAGCCAGTTCTGTATCCACCTTGCCAGCTCACCCCTGATCCCGTGTGACTTCACCTTTTGTACTAGTATACCATGAGGGACCTTGTCAAAGGCCTTACTAAAGTCCATATAGACAACATCCACTGCCCTACCTGCATCAATCATCTTAGTGACCTCCTCGAAAAACTCTATCAAGTTAGTGAGACACGACTTCCCCTTCACAAAACCATGCTGCCTCTCACTAATACGTCCATTTGCTTCCAAATGGGAGTAGATCCTGTCTCAAAGAATTCTCTCCAGTAATTTCCCTACCACTAAAGTAAGGCTCACCGGACTGTAGTTCCATGGATTATCCTTGCTACCCTTCTTAAACAGAGGATCAACATTGGCTATTCTCCAGTCCTCCGGGACATCACCTGAAGACAGTGAGGATCCAAAGATTTCTGTCAAGGCCTCAGCAATTTCCTCTCCAGCCTCCTTCAGTATTCTGGGGTAGATCCCATCAGGCCCTGGGGACTTATCTACCTTAATATTTTTTAAGTCACCCAACACCTCGTCTTTTTGGATCTCAATGTGACCCAGGCTATCTACACACCCTTCTCCAGACTCAACATCTACCAATTTCTTCTCTTTGGTGAATACTGATGCAAAGTATTCATTTAATACCTCGCCCATTTCCTCTGGCTCCACACATAGATTCCCTTGCCTATCCTTCAGTGGGCCAACCCTTTCCCTGGCTACCCTCTTGCTTTTTATGTACGTGTAAAAAGCCTTGGGATTTTCCTTAACCCTGTATGCCAATGACTTTTCGTCACCCCTTCTAGCCCTCCTGACTCCTTGCTTAAGTTCCTTCCTACTTTCCTTATATTCCACACAGGCTTCGTCTGTTCCCAGCCTTTTACCCCTGACAAATGCCTCCTTTTTCTTTTTGACGAGGCCTACAATATCTCTCGTTATCCAAGGTTCCCGAAAATTGCCGTATTTATCCTTCTTCCTCACAGGAACATGCCGGTCTTGAATTCCTTTCAACTGACACTTGAAAACCTCCCACATGTCAGATGTTGATTTGCCCTCAAACATCCGCCCCCAATCTATGTTCTTCAGTTCCCGCCTAATATTGTTATAATTAGCCTTCCTCCAATTTAGCACATTCATCCTAGGACCACTCTTATCCTTGTCCACCAGCACTTTAAAACTTACTGAATTGTGGTCACTGTTCCCGAAATGCTCCCCGACTGAAACATCTACCACCTGGCCGGGCTCATTCCCCAATACCAGGTCCAGTACCGCCCCTTCCCTAGTTGGACTGTCTACATATTGTTTTAAGAAGCCCTCCTGGATGCTCCTTACAAACTCCACCTCGTCTAAGCCCCTGGCACTAAGAGAGTCCCAGTCAATATTGGGGAAGTTGAAGTCTCCCATCACCACAACCCTGTTGTTTTTACTCTTTTCCAAAATCTGTCTACCTATCTGCTCCTCTATCTCCCGCAGGCTGTTGGGAGGCCTGTAGTAAACCCCCAACATTGCGACTGCACCCTTCTTATTCCTGATCTCTACCCATATAGCCTCACTTCCCTCTGAGGTGTCCTCCCGCAGTACAGCTGTGATATTCTCCCTAACCAGTAGCGCAACTCCGCCACCCCTTTTTCATCCCCCTCTATCCCGCCTGAAACATCTAAATCCTGGAACGTTTAGCTGCCAATCCTGCCCTTCCCTCAACCAGGTCTCTGTAATGGCAACAACATCAGAGTTCCAAGCACTAATCCAAGCTCTAAGTTCCTCTGCCTTACCCGTAATACTTCTTGCATTAAAACATATGCACTTCAGGCCACCAGACCCGCTGTGTTCAGCAACTTCTCCCTGTCTGCTCTGCCTCAGAGCCACACTGTCCCTATTCCCTAGTTCTCCCTCAATGCTCTCACCTTCTGACCTATTGCTCCCGTGCCCACCCCCCTGCCATACTCGTTTAAACCCACTAGCAAACCTCGCGGCCAGGATATTTATGCCTCTCCAGTTTAGATGCAACCCGTCCTCATATAGGTCACACCTGCCCCGGAAGAGCTCCCAGTGGTCCAGATAACGGAAACCCTCCCTCCTACACCAGCTGTTTAGCCACGTGTTTAGCTGCTCTATCTTCCTATTTCTAGCCTCACTGGCACGTGGCACAGGGAGTAATCCCGAGATTACAACCCTAGAGGTCCTGTCTTTTAACTTTCTGCCTCGCTCACTGAACTCCTGCTGCAGGACCTCATGCCCCTTCCTGCCTATGTCGTTAGTACCAATATGTACAACGACCTCTGCCTGTTTGCCCTCCCCCTTCAGGATGCCCTCTACCCGTTCGGAGACATCCTGGACCCTGGCACCAGGGAGGCAACATACCATCCTGGAGTCTCTTTCACGTCCACAGAAGCGCCTATCTGTGCCCTTGACTATAGAGTCCCCTATTACTATTGCTCTTCTGCGCTTTGACCCTCCCTTCTGAACACCAGAGCCAGCAGTGGTGCCACTGCTCTGGCTGCTGCTGTTTTCCCCTGATAGGCTATCCCCCCCGACAGTATCCAAAGGGGTATACCTGTTCGAGAGGGGCACAACCACAGGGGATTCCTGCACTGACTGCCTGCCCTTTCTGGTGGTCACCCATTCCGCTGCCTGCACCTTGGGTGTGACCACATTCATATAACTGCCACTTTCCGCCACCTGCATGCTCCTAAGTGCATCCAATTACTGCTCCAACCGAACCATGCGGTCTGTGAGGAGCTCCAGTTGGGTGCACTTTCTGCAGATGAAGCCATCCGGGACACTGGAAGCCTCCCGGACCTGCCACATCTCACAGTCAGAGCACAGCACCCCTCTAACTGACATTGCGTCAATTAATTAAAATTAAAAGTTGAAATTTTTGTTTAATGTATATATTTTTTTAAAAGTTACTGTTAACTATCTGTTTCCTGGCAGTAGATTTCTAATATAAATGCGGAAGCTAAATATAGTACTCTCCGATCTCTGGCTTAGATACCCCTCTAAATTATAATTAAGTAATTATGTTTAATTAGTTACCAATGCTTAATTTTTTAAATTTAATGTAGATTCCCAACCAGCCACTCAGGTCACAGTTTTTCTGTGATGTCACTTCAGTTTCCCCCCCGACACACACAATTTGAAAAAGGTATAAAAATAAAAATGAGTAAAAATCACTTACTTACCTTCTTACCTGCTGAGTGTCTTAGATGTTCTCAGGTTCTCTCCCTGACAGAGACTGCTCCTCCTCCTCCTCCGAACGGCTCCCGAAACTAGGCCGCAATCTTTAAAGTCTCCCTGAGATACTGTCCCAGATAAACACAGACAAAGCTCGTCCCAAACTGAGCCCAGTCTCCCTGAGATACTGTCCCAGATAAACACAGACAAAACTCGTCCCAAACCGAGCCCAGTCTCTCGGAGATACTGTACCAGATAAACACAAAGTTCGTTCCAAACTGAGCCCAGTCTCTCGGAGATACTGTCTCAGATAAACACAAAGCTCGTCCCAAACTGAGCCCAGTCTCTCTGAGATACTGTCTCAGATAAACACAAAGCTCATCCCAAGCTGAGCCCAGTCTCCCCAAGATACTGTCCCAGATAAACACAGACAAAGCTCGTCCCAAACTGAGCCCAGTCTCTCTGAGATACTGTCCCAGATAAACACAGACAAAGGTCGTCCCAAACTGAGCCCAGTCTCCCTGAGATACTGTCTCAGATAAACACAGACAAAGCTCATCCCAAACTGAGCCCAGTCTCTCTGAGATACTATCCCAGGTAAACACAAAGCTCATCCCAAGCTGAGCCCAGTCTCCCTGAGATACTGTCCCAAATAAACACAGACAAAGCTCGTCCTAAACTGAGCCCAGTCTCTCTGAGATACTGTCCCAGGTAAACACAAAGTTTATCCCAAACTGAGACCAGTCTCCCTGAGATACTGTCCCAGATAAACACAGACAAAGTTCGTTCCAAACTGAGCCCAGTCTCTCTGAAATACTGTCTCAGATAAACACAGACAAAGCGCATCCCAAACTGAGCCCAGTCTCCCTGAGATACTGTCCCAGATAAACACAGACAAAGCTTATCCCCATACTGAGCCCAGTCTCTCTGAGATACTGTCCCAGATAAACACAGACAAAGCTCGTCCCAAACTGAGTCCAGTATTCCAGAGGCTCCAGTTGCTGAAATTGAGATCCCCCAAAAATAGGCTTGAGAGGTACAATGAACTCATACCCATTTGGTCACGGTGCAGGCAGCAGAGTAACTTGCCTGCTGTTTTAAAGGATTTCAGCATCCAGTCAGAAGCAGCCGTGCTGGCGACTGGTTCTACAGATGAGCATAAGGACAATATAGAAAGTGATGAGCTCCAGTTAAAGCTAGCTTGATTTGCTTCAAGCAACAGGGCATCAAGGTTAGAGCAGCTGCAGACTGTTGTGCAGGAAGTGACTCTGACCCGAAAAACATTGTGCAATGCACAACATATGAGAGAGAAAGGGCTCCAAGGTTTTCAGACCTTGTACTGGAGGAGGTAGAATCGAGATTTCAATGCTTAATAAAATAACTGACCAGGCAAAGTATCATAGAATCCCTACAGTACAGAAGGACGTCATTTGACCCATTGAGTCTGCACCAACCCTCTGAAAGAGCATCCTATAGACCCCACCCTATCCCTGGAACGCAGTAAACCCACCTAAACATTTGGACACTGAGGGGCAATTTAGCATGGCCAATCCACCTAACCTGCACATCTTTGGAAGTGGAGGACTTTACCAGGATGTTGCCTGGGCTGGAGAGTTTTAGCTATGAAGAGAGATCTGGGGTTGTTTTCATTGGAGCAGAGGAGACTGGGGGTGGGGGGCGTGGGGCATGATTGAGATGTATAAAATTATGAGTGGCATTGATAGAGTAGACAGGAAGAAACCTTTCCCCTTGGTGGATGGATCAATGACCAGGGGGCATAGATTTAAGGTGAGGGGCAGGAGGTTTAGAGGGGACGTGAGGAAAAATCTTTTCACCCAGTGGATGGTAGAAGTCAAGAACTCACTGCCTGAAAGGGTGGTGGAGGCAGAGACCCTCATAACATTCAAGAAGTATTTAGATGTGCACTTGCAATGCTATTGCATACAAGACTATGGGCCAAGTGCTGGAAAATGAGATGAGAATAGTTAGGTAGTTATTCTTGACTGATGAAAACGCGATGTTCTATGGGCCTTTTCTGTGCTGTAAGAGTCTATGACTAGCAGTAAGACAGTGATAATGAAGATGCAGTATCACTCATTTTCACTCTCACAATCCCAGCTTCGATCCTGCACTGCGAGGAATTTGGTGGTAGGGTATGCATGTGCTGAGACATCAGACAAGAATGGCCAGAAGCCAAGGTGAGGAGCAATGATAGTACAGGTGCCAGCTCACTGGAGGGCAAGGTGCACATGAGTTGTCTTGCAGAGGAATCAGAACTAGGGTGATGTACAGGAGGAGGCTGATTCAACCTCATGCTTGGTGAACTGGGAAGTCTGCCAGAAATCCCAATGTCAAGAACCAATCAGGACAGGACTTTGTGCAGAGCCTGCAGTCCAAACTTTCCATGTGGAAATGGAGGCCAACCGCACAAGAACGCTTGCTGTGAAGCAGTAACTAATGTTGGCTGATAGCTCAGACTCCATGATTTGATTTATATAAAATTATTTCATTTTCGTGGAATCATACAATGCAGAAGGAGACCATTTGGCCCACTGAATCTGCCCCGACCCTCTGAAAGTGCACCTTACCTAGACCCTGCCCTTACCCATAACCCATCTAGTCCACACATCTTTGGACACTAAGGGGCAATTTAGCATGGTCAATCCTCCTAACCTCCTAATCTTTGGACACTAAGGGGCAATTTATCATGGCCAATACACCTAACTTGCACATCTTTGGACTGGAGCACCCAAAGGAAACCCACAGAGACACAGGACGAACGTGCAGACGCTGCAGTCACCCAAGGTCGGAATTGAACCCGGGTCCCTGATGCTGTGAGGCAGCAGTGCTAACCACTGTGCCACCCTCCAGTCACTAACTATGCACTGGGCTGATCCTCACCCTGCTCTAAGCCTGCTACAGCTGACCGATTTCAACAAGCATATCCTGAGGGAGGCACAGAAGCACACTGTGCCTCATTGACACTCAGGTAGAAGAATTGCTCCCTGACCACCCGCGGTGAATGTATAATTACTGATAATTCACCAGTGCACTATGTTATGTTATGTTCTGTTATTAACCCTGTGGGCTCCACCTATGGGCCATTGTATGGCTTCACCCACAGGGGGATATGTTGGGGCATGTACGGGCTCCGCCCATGGCTCCACCCCTTTAGAGGAAGTATAAGAGCAGCAGACCTGTGGTGCCACCTTCAGTGTTGTACCGGTCGCAGGCAGGCACAGTTCTAAGCTGATTAAAACCACCATTTACTTCTCCACGTGTCTTCCGAGTGAATTGATGGTCGTATCAATTTAATCAGCTTAAAATACTACGATGGAATCAGCCCTCAAACCTGACAGACTGGAACTCGATCCACAGGCCGCGGAGGCAAAATACATTTTTTCACATTGGCTTTGATGCTCCAAGGCCTATCTCGCCGTGTCGTCTACTGATGAGCAGAAACTGAGCCTCCTCCACGCACAGGTGAGCCATCGAATTTCTGTCCAGCTCAACGAAGCCGCTTCCTATACAGAGGCCCTCGCACTACTCGAATGCCTCTACTTGCGACCTGTGAACGAGGTCTACGCGCGACACGTCTTCACCACTCGCCGCCAGCGCCCCGGGGAGTCGCTCAATGACTACCTATGCGACCTCAAAGTCCTCGCGCGCAACTGTAACTACCAGGCCGTTACGGCCACTCAGCACATGGAGCTCGCCGTCCGAGACGTTTATGTGGCGGGGGTCCGATCGAACTATGTGAGACAGCGCCTGCTCGAAAAAGGGTAACTGGCTTTTAACTGGTAACTGGTAAAACTGGCTACCTCGAAGTACTGGTAACTGGTAAAACTGGCTACCTCTCTGGAGGTCGCTTTTCAGAGCCTTACTGCGTTCCCAGCCGACCACGCGACCCCCTCGCGGGCCCCGACCAGAGACTACACCAGGCCTGTGCCGCGCGGCCGCCCGCCCATCATGGGGGCTACCCTGCTATTGTTGCGGCCAGTCCCAACACCTCCGACAGCACTGCCCGGCCCGCAGCTGCGGGCAAAAAGGACACTTCGCCAAGGTCTGCCTGGCCAGGTCTAAGACCTCGAACTCACAGACCGATCCACCGACTCACAGGCCCACAGACCCCGCAAGGTGGCAGCGTTTCTGCTGACTCCGCCTCTGCACAACACGTGCGACTCATGGGGACTGCCGTCTTGGCCATCCTCCCCCACGCGGCCGGCCACATGCGATCCATGGGGTCCACCATCTTGGACGCCATCTTCCTCACCGCCCGCCACGCTCGACCAACGGGGGCCGCCATCTGCTACGCCGCTCGACACGTACGACCTACACGGACAGCCATCGCAGGGCCGCCCCAGCGCCTCCGATCACGCTGCCGGCTACCCACAACTCAGCGCGGTCACCCTGGACCAGACGCGACCTAAGCACCTCCTGAGCTCCATGATGGCCGTCCGGGTTAACGGGTACAAGACACCTTGCCTTTTCGACTCCGGGAGCACAGAGAGCTTCATTCACCCGGACATGGTAAGACGCTGCTCACTCCCAATATTCCCGACGCAACAAACCATCTCCCTCGCCTCTGGGTCGCGCTCGGTGCAAATCCAAGGGTGCACTACTGCAACCCTAGCGATACAGGGCGCTGAGTACGCTAATTTCCAACTATATGTGCTCCCAGACCTCTGCACTCCTCTCCTTTTGGGACTCGACTTCCAATGTAACCTCAGGACCCTAACTCTTAAGTTCGGGGGGCCCCTGCCCCTGCTCACCATATGCAGCCTCGCAACCCTAAAAATCCATCTTCCCTCGCTCTTCGCAAACCTCACCGCCGAATGCTAACCAGTCGCCACCAGAAAGAAGCAGGCGGTATAGCATGCAGGACAGGACGTTCGTTAGGTCCGAGGTCCAGCGTCTCTTGCGGGACGGGGTCATAGAGGTCAGTAATAGCCCCTGGAGAGCTCAGGTGGTGGTCGTCAAGGCCGGGGAAAAGTTCCAGATAGTGGTTGATTACAGCCAGACCATTAACCGATTTACGCAACTCGATGCGTACCCCCTTCCCCAGATTGCAGACATGGTAAATCAGATCGTGCAATACCGCGTGTTCTCCACAGTGGATCTGGAGTCTGCATACCATCAGCTCCTAATCCGCCCGGAGGACCGCCACTACACAGCGTTTGAGGCAGACGGCCGCCTTTTACATTTCCTCCGGGTCCCCTTTGGCGTCACGAACGGGGTTTCGGTGTTCCAATGAGCGGTGGACCAGTACTGGCTGCGGGCCACATTTCCGTACTTGGACAATGTCACCATCTGCGTCCATGATCAGCAGGACCACGACGCCAACCTCCATCGATTTCTCCAAACCGCCCAAAAATTCAACCTCACCTACAACAAGGAGAAATGCGTTTTCATCACAACCAGGCTCACGTGGAAAACGGGGTCCTAGGGCCCGACCCTGACCATATGCGCCCCCTCCTACAACTCCCTCTACCTCACTGGCCCAAGGCCCTGAAGAGGTGCCTTGAATTTTTCTCCTATTACGCCCAGTGGGTCCCCCAGTATGCGGACAAAGCCCGCCCACTATTTAGGGCACCCTCTTTCCACTGGCAGCCGAGCCCCGCCAGGCCATCAACTGCATCAAGGCGGACATCGCCAAAGCCGCGATGCGCGCGGTGGACGAGTCCGCCCCCTTCCAGGTGGAGAGCGACGTCTCAGAGGTCGCTCTCGCCGCCATCCTCAACCAAGCAGGCAGACCGGTAGCGTTCTTTTCACGCATCCTCACCACCCCTGAAATTCGACACTCCTCAGTCGAAAAAGAAGCCCAAGCCATCGTGGAAGCCGTGCGGCACTGGAGGCACTACCCTCGTCACCGACCAACGATCGGTTGCCTTCGTGTTTGACAATACGCAGCGAGGCACGATAAAGAATTATAAGATCTTGAGGTGGAGGATCGAACTCTCCACCTATAACTAGATGCCCTGTCCCGCGGCACATGCGCCAGCGCACAAGGTGACCGACTACGGGCTATCCACGATGAGCTCTGCCACCCGGGGGTCACCCGGCTCGCCCATTACATAAAGGACCGCAAATTGCCGTACTCCACCGAGGAGGTCGGAGCCATGACCAGGGACTGCCAGATCTGTGCGGAGTGTAAACCGCACTTCTATCGACCGGATAAGGCCCACCTGGTAAAGGCATCCCGGCCTTTTGAACGCCTCAGTATCGATTTCAAAGGGCCCCTCCACTCCAATAACCGCAACACGTACTTCCTTAACATCATAGATGAGTTCTCCCGCTTCCCGTTTGCCATCCCCTGCCCCGATATGACCACCCCCACTGTCATTAAAGCCCTGCATAGTGTCTTCACCCTGTTTGGTTTCCCCAGTTATGTCCACAGCGATAGGGGCTCGTCGTTCATGAGCGACGAACAGCGTCAGTACCTGCTCAGTAAGGGCATCGCCTCGAGCAGGACTACCAGTTATAACCCCAGAAGAAACGGGCAGGTGGAGAGGGAAAATGCGATGGTCTGGAAGACCGTCCTACTGACCCTGCGGTCCAAGAATCTCCCAGTTTCTCACTGGCAGGAGGTCCTCCCCGATGCGCTCCACTCTATTAGGTCCCTCCTTTGCACGGATACAAACCAGACTCCTCATGACCGCTTGTTTGTTTTCCCTAGGGGAGCTACCTCAGGAGCCTCGCTTCCGCCCTGGCTGATGACACCGGGTCCAGTCCTCCTCCAAAAACACATTCGGAGCCATAAGACCGACCCCCTGGTAGAGAGGGTCCAGCTCCTGCACTCCAATCCACACTATGCGTACATCGAGGCTGGCAAGATACCGTCTCCCTCCGGGACCTGGCGCCCGCAGGCTCCGACACCATGACCACTACTGCATCCCCCACACTATGTCCCGTCCAACCTCCCATGTTCAGCGCCCCCACCCCTCTATGGTTCCCGCGCTCCCTCTCACCCGCCGCACCGGTCCACAGGAATGAAGCTCCGGAAGAGCCGCTCCCGGACTCCACGCCTGTGCCCGCTCCGGACCCACTTTCCACCCGAAGCGGCTGCAACACCAGTGCTTCGGCGGTCGCAACGTACGATCCGGGCACCAGACCGACTGAATCTATGAGCCCGTCACCCCCGCCGGACTTCATTTTTTAAACAGGGGGTGAATGTGGTGAGTGTATAATTACTGATAATTCACCAGTGCACCAGTTAACCCTGTGGGCTCCACCTATGGGCCACTGTGTGGCTTCACCCACAGGGGGATATGTTGGGGCATGTATGGGCTCCGCCCATGGCTCCACCCCTTTAGAGGAAGTATAAGAGCAGCTGACCTGCGGGGCCGCCTTCAGTATTGTACCGGTCGCAGGCAGGCACAGTCCTAAGCTGACTAAAACCACGGTTTACTTCTCCACTTGTCTTCGAGTGAATTGATGGTCGTATCACCACCCTGGGCAGATATGCCCTCCCACTGAGAGTTCTTCTCCTCCTTCTTCCTCTTCCAGCAGCTTGGCCTGCCCTGATTCACTTCTTCTCGTTCTGCCAATTCAAAGAGAAGGCTCTGCTGGCTTACACAAGTCAGGGAGAAACTGGTTTGTGCACAGAACCTGAAGCCAGCTAAAACTCCTTGAACATGCTGCCAAACTACCTCCTGTGGACGATTGCAACATGAAATAACTAGAAACTAAATATCAGCCAGAAATAAAACAATTACCCTGTAAGAAGTTGATGGTCCGTCAAATCATGCTGGTGGGGTCCCCTGCCTGCTGTTGAAAGGTGCACCTCAGCTATTGAGAGAGTATGAGCTGGAATGTTGAGCTCCAAACCCTACTGATTAATGTCATGATCTGCATTGGTCATTCATTATGTGCTTGTTAACACCCTCACTGATATGGTGTCTGCCACAACTCACCCCAATTCCGACCTTGGGTGTCTGTGTGGAGTCTGCACATTCTCCCTGTGTCTGTGTGGATTTCTTCGGTGCTCCAGTTTCCTCCCACAGTTTAAAGATGTGCAGGTGGATTGGCCATGCTAAATTGCCTTTTAGTGTCGATCTGGGTCTATGGCCACTTTACTTACTTACCTCTATGTTTGCTGTCTCTGGAGAGTTTGCATTCTTCATCTCGGTTATCAGAGATCAGATCTTGTGTGTCTTGGATAAAGTTTTGTAAGGGACAGTGCTCAGTGCAGGACGGCAGAGTTAGCAGGTGTACATCTGAACTAGAATCATTCCTGAAGTACATGTCCAGCGTGAAGGATCTGCAGAAGCCACAAATAGGGAGAATAAATTACATTCAGTGTGGGTCTGATAGAACCAAAATCAAAACACAATAGTACATCGGAAGACAATCTACTTTAGATGACCAGTGGCTGCCTGGCAGACTTACGGTCCTCAGTACATTTACTAGCTCCTTATCGGTCTAGATCAGAAGTACTCTTCCATTGGACAGTGAAATACTCAGAAGATATGTGCTCATTTCCTCCATGGATTATCCTTCTGTATCTCAGTAATCTACTCCCACCCTGCAATACATTCAGATATTTGGCTTCTGCCAATTGTGGTCCTTTAAACATCCCGATGTTTTAAGTGCTGCAGTGTTGTCGGTCATGCTTTAGGCTCCAACTTCTTAATTTCCTCGTAAAGCTCTCGAAGCTCTCAGTCCAGATACATGTCCTTTGACCAAGCCTTTGGTCATGTGACCAAAATTCTCCTCGAGTGGCTCATTGTCAACTTGTGCTTTCAAAAGGTCTGACAGTATGTACTGACAGAGGATCAGTACTTTAAAAACAAATTCCAATTAAGAAGCAATTTAGCGTGGCCGATCCACCTACCCTGCACATCTTTGGGTTGTGGGGGTGAGACTGGCATAGACATCGGGAGAATGTGCAAACTCCACAGGGTCCGTGACCCGGGACCGATATCGAACCAGGGTCCTCGGTGCGGTGAGGCAGCAGTGCTAACCACTGCGCCAGCGTGCTGCCCGTGTCAGAGTTTCAGTACTGGGGGAGTGCTGCAATCAATGTAAGAGGGTCAATACTGTGGGAGTGCTACACTGTCAGAGGGTCAGTACTGAGGGATCGCTATACTGTCAGAGGGTCAGTACTGAGGGAGCGCTGCACTGTCAGAAGGTCAGTACTGAGGGAGTGCTGCACTGTCAGAGGGTCAGTACTGAGGGAGTGCTGCAGTGTCAGAGGGTCAGTACTGAGGGAGTGCTGCATTGTCAGAGGGTTAGTACTGAGAGAGCGCTGCACCGTCACAAGGTCAGTATGGAGGGAATGCTGCACTGTGGGAGGACCAATACTGAGGGACTGCTGCACTGTAGGAGGGTCAGTACGGAGGGTGCGCTGCTCTGTTGGAGGGTCAGCACCGAGGGAGCGCTGCACTTTCAGGGGGTCATCACTGAGGGAGCGTAGCACTGTCGCAGGGTCAGCACTGAGAGAAAGCTGCACAGTCGGAGAGTCAGCACTGAGGAAGCGCTGCACTGTCAAAAGGGTCAGCACTGAGGAAGTGCTGTACTGTCAGAGGGTCAGTACTGAGGGAGTGCTGCACTGTCAGAATGTCAGTTTTGAGGGAGTGCTACACTGTCAGAATATCAGTATTGAGGGAGTGCTGCACTGTCAGAATGTCAGTTTTGAGGGAGTGCTGCACTGTCAGGATATCAGTATTGAGGGAGTGCTGTACTGTCAGAATATCAGTATTGAGGGAGTGCTGCACTGTCAGAAGAATGCTGCACTGTCAGAATGAGGGAGCTTTATAGCTTCAGAGGATTAGTACTGAGTCAAGAGAGTGAGAAAGAGGGGGAGAGATATGGGAGAAAGAGATAGCGTAGAGAGGGTGTAGAAATTGACATCTGGTGGGGGAGGAGGGTGGGGGAGGAGAGTAAGGAGGGGGAGAGGTGGGGGAGGAGGGTAAGTGAAGCAGAGTCCACAGAGACTGCAAATGAAGCTCCAAAAATATCAGGCGAGATGCATGGCAGCAACCTTTCCCTGCCTATGTGCCCAGGTCTGTCACTGGTAAGGGTAAACACTGTTCTGTGAATGACAGGGAGCAGTGTGTGTGTCTTCGTGTTCAGACCCTACCTGTGATTCCATGGGGGTGATGAGAAAGTCCTCGGCATCCCAACTTTGATGCGGATCAGATCTCTGCCCGCTGCTGGATCCCTGCCAGTTAAGTTGATAGGCCTGGGAGGATGCTGGAAACGGGACACAGCCAGCCTTCTGGGCAACCCTGGGGACACAAAGTGATGTCCCCGGCAGGCTGGGAGCAGGGATTGGAGCCCAGATCGTGGGCTGAATAAGATATGAGGGGAGAGAGAGAGCAGATGCCCAGGATCTGCAAGTCACTGCGTGGAGGGGCCAAGGCCGCAGATTATCATCATAGATTATCATAGAATTTACAGTGCAGAAGGAGGCCAGTCGGCCCATCGAGTCTGCACCGGCTCTTGGAAAGAGCACCCTACCCAAGGTCAACACCTCCACCCTGTCCCCATAACCCAGTAACCCCACCCAACACTAAGGGCAATTTTGGACACGAAGGGCAATTTATCATGGCCAATCCACCTAACCTGCACATCTTTGGATTGTGGGAGGAAACCGGAGCACCCGGAGGAAACCCACGCAGGCACGGGGAGGATGTGCAGACTCCGCACAGACAGTGACCCAAGCCGGAATCGAACCTGGGACCCTGGAGCTGTGAAGCAATTGTGCTATCCACAATGCTACCGTGCTGCCCTTAAGAACAAATTAATCTACACTATATCATTCTACCGTAATCCATGTACCTATCCAATAGCCGCTTGAAGGTCCCTAATGTTTCCGACTCAACTACTTCCAAAGGCAGTGCATTCCATGCCCCCACTACTCGCTGGGTAAAGAACCTACCTCTGACATCCCCCCTATATCTTCCACCATTCACCTTAAATTTATGTCCCCTTGTAATGGTTTGTTCCACCCGGGAAAAAAGTCTTTGACTGTCTACTCTATCTATTCCCCTGATCATCTTATAAACCTCTATAAAGTCGCCCCTCATCCTTCTCCGTTCTAATGAGAAAAGGCCTAGCACCCTCAACCTTTCCTCGTAAGACCTACTGTCCATTCCAGGCAACATCCTGGTAAATTTCCTTTGCACCTTTTCCAAATGGACAACCTCACACTTTTCAGGGTTAAACTCCATCTGCCACTTCTCAGCCCAGCTCTGCATCCTATCAATGTCTCTTTGCAGCCGACAACAGCCCTCCTCACTATCCACAACTCCACCAATCTTCGTATCGTCTGCAAATTTACTGACCCACCCTTCAACTCCCTCATCCAAGTCATTAATGAAAATCACAAACAGCAGAGGACCCAGAACTGATCCCTGCGGTAGGCCACTGGTAACTGGGATCCAGGCAGAATATTTGCCATCCACCACCACTTTCTGACTTCTACCGGTTAGCCAGTTCGTTATCCAACTGGCCAAATTTCCCACTATCCCATGCCTCCTTACTTTCTGCATAATCCTACCATGGGGAACCTTATCAAATGCCTTACTAAACTCCATGTACATTACATCCACTGTTTTACCTTCATCCACATGCTTGGTCACTTCCTCAAAGAATTCAATAAGACTTGTAAGGTAAGACCTACCCCTCACAAATCCGTGCTGACTATCCCTAGTCAAGCAGTGTCTTTCCAGATGCTCAGAAATCCTATCCCTCAGTACCCTTTCCATTACTTTGCTTACCACCGAAGTACGACTAACTGGCCTGTAATTCCCAGGGTTATCCCTATTCCCTTTTTTAAACAGGGGCACGACATTCGCCACTCTCCAATCCCCTGGTACCACCAAGATCGGCAGCTTGAAGTCTCTAACAGTATCTAGAGGACCTGGAAGTGGAAGTGCAGCAGGCATAGAGCTGCTGGATACTTGGGCAGACCACTTGGACATCATCTGAGTTTGAGAAGTCACGAGGGAGAGGAAGATTCCCTTTGTTTTGGTGGGACAAGGTAAACTGGTCATATGGTTATGAAAACAGGATTTTTGTGGTAGTGGACTCCAGTACTAGATACAATATGTTACACCCTGAACTACAAGGGGTTACCTGATCTGTGGTGAAAGTTCAGATAGGACATGAGGGAAGATTTTAATTGTGTGTTCATGTTCTGTTATTGATAAAGTTAGTTTACATTAATGGTGTTGGTCACCCTGCACCATAAAAATAAGACAATGCTGATGGGAAATTAGCAATAAGATCTTCACTAATTGAAATCTGCTACCAGGAGGATTGGAGATCAGGGGCGGGATTCTCTGACCCCACACCGGAATCCCGCCCCCACTGCCCGCCGAATTATCCGAAGGGTGAAAAGTCGGCGGGGTGTCAATCGCGCCGCCCGCCTCGGAGACTGGCAGGGGCGGGCGGGAGACAATGGACCGTCCGGGGCTGCCCATATTCTCCCGGCCGGATGGGCCAAAGTCCCGTCGGTTACGCGTATAGTGCAGAGGTTAGGGTTAGGGTTGGTTGCACCTGGGGGTGTGCCACACATCGGGCAGGGAGGGGGGGGGGGTACTCACCCTGGCTGCCCTGACGAGGTCGTTCACCTTCTTGTGGCACTGGGTGCCTGTCCGTGGTGTCAGGGCCACAGCGCTGACGGCCTCTGCCACCTCCCTCCACAGACGCCGGCTGTGGCGTGGGGCGACTCTGCGGCCGTGTCCGGGATACAGGGCCTCCCTCCTCGGCTCCACTGCGTCCAGGAGCGCCTCAATGTCGCAGGACTGGAACCGAGGGGCTGCGCGGCGGGCGGCCATCCTGTCGGGTTCCGGGGGCGCCTCTTTTGAGCCGTCATGCCATACGGCATCAGTGACACCGCACGGCGTCACCGTCCACGTCGGGTGACGCCATCGCGAATGGAGTCACGCCGCTGCTAGCCCATTCGGGGCCGGAGAATTTCCGTTGTTTGGGGGGGCCCCCCCGAGTTTTCGGAGAATCCCGCCCCAGGAGTTAATCACTCAAAAGTATCTGGCTGGACCTGGCATGTTGGCTGAGTACACAGGAGTTATACTTCTCCATTAATGCATATGAAGACTTGATTGCAGTGGAATAAAGGTTATTCTAGGTTTCAGAGTCCCCAAAGCTTACCCATCATCCTCTTGATATAGTTCAAATATGTGACAGGAAGCATATGGCGGAATGATGCCATTGTAGATATTCAGCGCCATCTGAAGAGCGATGAGCGTTGTATCATGCTGTGGAATGAATACAAATGGTGAAACAGGGTTAGAAATAATTCCATTTATTATATCTGCTATATTTATACAGCAGGTTACACTACCTTAGGATATCACAGAGTACTCCATTGCGAAAGAAGTACTTCTGCAGTACAGTCATCTTCCTGCACAGCAACATAGGAAATGTGCAGAAATTCCCACATAGCCAGATTAATGAGGCGTGTTTTTGAGTTTATTCACACCGTTAATAAGAACAAAGAACAAAGAAATGTACAGCACAGGAACAGGCCCTTCGGCCCTCCAAGCCCGTGCCGACCATGCTGCCCGACTAAACTACAATCTTCTACACTTCCTGGGTCCGTATCCCTCTATTCCCAGCCTATTCATGTATTTGTCAAGATGCCCCTTAAATGTCACTATCGTCCCTGCTTCCACCACCTCCTCCGGTAGCGAGTTCCAGGCACCCACTACCCTCTGCGTAAAAAACTTGCCTCGTACATCTACTCTAAACCTTGCCCCTCTCACCTTAAACCTATGCCCCCTAGTAATTGACCCCTCTACCCTGGGGAAAAGCCTCTGACTATCCACTCTGTCTATGCCCCTCATAATTTTGTATACCTCTATCAGGTCTCCCCTCAACCTCCTTCGTTCCAGTGAGAACAAACCGAGTTTATTCAACCGCTCCTCATAGCTAATGCCCTCCATACAGGGCAACATTCTGGTAAATCTCTTCTGCACCCTCTCTAAAGCCTCCACATCCTTCTGGTAGTGTGGCGACCAGAATTGAACACTATACTCCATATGTGGCCTAACTAAGGTTCTATACAGCTGCAACATGACTTGCCAATTCTTATACTCAATGCCCCGGCCAATGAAGGCAAGCATGCCGTATGCCTTCTTGACTACCTTCTCCACCTGTGTTGCCCCTTTCAATGACCTGTGGACCTGTACTCCTAGATCTCTTTGACTTTCAATACTCTTGAGGGTTCTACCATTCACCATAAATTTTGTAAACATCTGGCAAAAGCTCCTTAATGATGGATTTTAACATTTTCCTTATGAATTAGGCTATTTGGTCTATATTTTCCTGCTTTTTGTCTCCCTCCTTTCTTTTTTTTCAATAAATATTTTTATTCCAAAGGTTTTCAATATTACAAAATAACACAATAACGTTACAATAGTCAACAAATGTACACAGAGACAGTATAAAAATAACACTTTTAATCAAAATCAACCTTATTGGCCCCTATCCCTATAACTCATAACAAAACATAAACCCAGCTGAACCCTAATAAACACCTCCACAAACTGTGACATGACCAATTCTCTGAAAAAGGAAATGAATGGCTGCCATCACGAGTAGGACCCATCCATCAATCCTCTAATGGCGTATTTGACCTTTTCACAATACAAGAAATCCATTAGGTCCCCCAGCCAATTTGAGGCACTGGGCGGAGTGGGAGAACTCCACCCCAGCAGAACCCTGTGCTATCAGCGAGGCGAAACAAGGACATCTGCCTTCACCCCCATCTGGAGCGCCTGCGAGTTTGAGACCCCGAAAATGGCTACCAGATTGATACCAAGAATCTCTGGCATGGTGTTAGAGAAGGAGACCCAAAAACGTACAAGCTTCAGACAGGACCAGAACACATGGCTATGAATAGCCATGTCCCAAGAACACCGAATGTACCGGTCTTCTACCCCTGAGAAAAAGCTGCTCAACCTAGTCCAAGTCAGATGCACCACCTTGAACTGAATCAAGCTGAGTCTAACACAGGAGGAGGTCGAGTTTACCCTGTACAGAACCTCACTCCATACTGCCTCCTCAAAAACCAGACCCACCTCCCCCCGCACTTCCTTTTACCTCATCCATTGGAGTTTTCTCTGCAGACAGGATCCGACGGTAGATATCTGAAATCTTACACTCACTTCAGCAACAATCCTATTACAGGTTGAAAATCCCTTATCCAAAAAGCTTGGGGCTGAGGGTGTATCGGATTTTGGAATTTTTTAGGATTTTGGAATATACTCCGCATGTATGGCACGCATTGGGAACTGCGCATGTTCAACACACTTTGGGAACTACGCATGTGCGGAACGTTGGGTACTGTGCATGTGCGGAACATTGGGAACTGCACATTTTCAGCGGGTTGGGAACTGCGCATGTGCGGCGCACGTTGGGAACTGCGCATCACCCGGGAGCCTTGTAGGATTTCCCACTCGTAACGTCACGTTGGCACTTGAAAAAAATGCGGATTTCAGAATTTTTCGGTTTTCGGAATTTTGGATAATGGATGCTCAACCGGTAACAAGAGAGCGCGGGGTGCTAAAGGAAACAACGAGATCTCCTTACGTAGACAATCGCGCACCTGTAGATACCTAAAAACATTAGATCTCATGAGTTGAAATTTGTCCACCAGCTCCTCAAAACCAATAAATCTGCCTTCCACACACAAGTCACTAAACTTCTCCAGCCCTTCCCTCCCCCAGGATCCAAACTGTGAGTCCAAATCCGCAGGCCCAAAGTGGTGATTCCCACAGATAGTGGCCGACAAAGATATGAAGTCAAGCCTGAACTGTCTCCAAACCATCAGTGTAGCCACCACCACCGGGATCAAGGTAAATTTTGTGGGAGAAGGAAGCAAGGCAGTAATCAAGGCCTGCAAACTGGAACCACGACTAGAGCTCACCACCATCTGCCCCAAAATAGAATTCAGGGGCGAGATTCTCCGACCCCCCGCCGGGTCGGAGAATTGGCGGGGGCTGGCGTGAATCCCGCCCCCGCCGGTTGCCGAATTCTCCGGCACCGGATATTCGGCGGGGGCGGGAATCGCGCCTCGTCGGTTGGCAGGCCCCCCCCCCCCCCCGCGATGCTCCCGCCCGGATGGGCCGAAGTCCCGCTGCTAAAATGCCTGTCCCACCGGCGCAGATTAAACCACCTACCTTACCGGCGGGACAAGGCGGCGCGGGCGGGCTCCGGGGTCCTGGGGGGGGGCGCGGGGCGATCTGGCCCCAGGGGGTGCCCCCACGGTGGCCTGGCCCGCGATCGGGGCCCACCGTGGGGGCACTCTTTTCCTTCCGCCTTCGCCACGGGCTCCACCATGGCGGAGGCGGAAGAGACTCCCTCCACTGCGCATGCGCGGGAATGCCGTCAGCGGCCGCTAACGCTCCTGTGCATGCGCCGCCCTGTGATGTCATTTCTGCGCCAGCTGGCGGGGCACCAAAGGCCTTTTCCGCCAGCTGGCGGGGCGGAAATTCGTCCAGCGCGGGCCTAGCCCCTTAAGGTTGGGGCTCGGCCCCCCCAAGGTGCGGAGCATTCCGCACCTTTGGGGCGGCGCGATGCCCGACTGATTTGCGCCGTTTTGGGCGCCAGTCGGCGGACATCGCGCCGATACCGGAGAATTTCGCCCCAGATTCTTGAACCACCCCAGCACATTTTCAGATAATGACAGCACAATAATATTACAACAAATTAGGTGAGGCTAAACCTCCTGATTGTCTGTCTCTCTCTGCAAGAACGACCTGCAAATCCTCAGGGTCTTTCCTACCCAAATTAAAGAGGTAATCAACATTTTAACAAAGAATGATTTGGGAAGAGAAATAGGGAGACACTGAAAAAGAAAGAAACTTTGGAAGGATGCTCATTTTAACCATCTGAACCCTGCCCGCCAAGGACAGGGGGAAGTTATCCCATCTCTGCAAATCTGCTCTGACCTCATTCACCAGCCTAACAACAATAGGTTTATGAAGAAAGGCCCAGTCGTGGGCCACCCAGATTCCCAGGTAACGAAAGCTAGTTCCGGCAAGGCGAAAAGGCAACATCCCCAGTTCGGCTCCCCTTTCAGGGGGGTTCAACCAGAATATATTCGCTCATGTCCAGATTTATCTTGTACCCCGAAAAGGAGGTGAAACTCCTCAGTAACTTAATTATTTCAGCCATTGTGGAGACTGAGTCCGAGATATAAAGAAGCTCATCTGCATACTTGGACACCCTGTGCTCTTTCCCTCCCCTCTCTATCCCCTTCATCTCCTGGAAGACATCAATAGGATAGCCAGTGGCTCGATTGCCAAGACAAACAGAAGCAGAGACAGTGGGCGACCCTGCCTCGTGCCCCTATCAAACTGAAAATGACCTGAACTCAGCCTAGCTGTGGGATCCCTATACAACAAACAGATCCAGGATAGGAATTCCGGTCTGAAACCAAAATGACCCAAAATTTCTGTTTTTTGACCCTGTCAAACGCTTTCTCTCTGTCTAATGAGACAATTACCTCATGATTGGACACAGGAGAGGAGGACAAAACGCTGTAGGGCAGAGAGTAAAGAAATAGTCAGGAACCTAACTTCAAGAACTGCAGCTAATGGCAAAACTTCAAGAAGTTTGCTGGTTAAACCAAAAGTGAAAAATAATAAACAAGCAAATAAAACATCATTGCCGAGGGACTGGTCAGGAGGAAAAGCCCAATTAAGAGCTCGATATACAAATGCACGGAGTGCAAGGAATAAAATAGATGAGTTGTTGCAAGCGCTAATGCAAGTTGAAGATTATGATGTAGTTGCTATTACAGAGACATGGCTGCAGGATGGTCTGGGCTGGGAACTAAATAAATCCAGTTATAAAGTTTTACAGGAAGGACTGAGAACATTGCAGAGGGGGTAGAGTAGCCTTACTGATTAGAAATATACTTCAATGGTGAGGCAGGTTATAATGAGGGAAAAGCATTCAGTGGAGACCACATGGGTGGAACAAAAAAGGATCTAAAACTGTAATGGGTGTTGTGTATCGACTCCCTGGTAGCAGTTCGAGGTGTTAAGATTGTATAAAGGCAGAAATTAGGCAAGTATGTGGCAAAGGTAGAGTCGTATTAAAGGGGGATTTCAACTTACACATAGATTGGGAGAGGCAGGAAAGTACCCTGTGGTGGTATGTATTAGGGGTAATACGGTACACCACGTGTCGAGGTGTCCCACCACGTGGAGGGATGCCAGGTCCTGATAGGATCTGTCACCTACTGGACTCCACCCAGTTTTTCCCTCCATTTCCCTCAGCAGCTGCATTCTGTAACCACGCTGCTGTGGATAAAGTTCTGCTTAATAAAGCCTTCAATTGACATTACCTCAACCTGCCTCGCGTCATATTGACGGTGCTACAATTTATTAAGCAGAATTTAAATTGAAGAAAACGACGTGGGAACATGGAGCTCCGAATCACCCCGGAGTGCCTGCGCACCGCACCCCAAGCAGCTAACTCGGCCTCTATCTTCAAGCACTGGATGGCTTGCTTTGAGGGCTACCTCCGAACGGCCCCCGGCACACCGACAGACGAACAAAAGATGCGGGTCCTCTATTCCAGGGTGAGTCCTGACATCTACTCCCTTATCGAGGACGAGGACGGTTTCACCGGTGCCATCGCCGTGCTGAAGGATATCTATCCGGCCCGCCAACCAGGTTTTTGCTCGCTACCAGCTCGCCACACGACGGCAATTTCCGGGGGAATCGCTGGACGAGTTTTATAACGCCCTGCAGATCCTGGGTCGAAACTGCAACTGCCGGCGGTAACAGCGAGTGAACACACAGAGCTCCTGGTCCGCCGCGATGTGTATGTGGCAGGTTTGGCCTCTTCCCAGATCCGCCAGAGGCTTCTGGAGAAAGAATCTCTGGGACTTACAGAAGCTCGGGCCCTGGCGGCATCCCTCAATGTGGCCTCGCGTAACGCCCGCGCCTACGCCCCCGACCGCACTACAGCACCTTGGGCTCAGTGGACCCCCGCTGCGGTCGACTCTCCGACACCCCCCCCCACCCCCGCAAACCTGCGCGGCCAAAACACCAGACCAACTGGGGGGGCCCCGCTGCTATTTTTGCGGCCAGCCGAAACACCCTCGGCAGCGATGCCCGGCCCGCGCGGCTACCTGCAAAAGCTGCAGGAAGAAGGGCCACTACGCGACGGTGTGCAAGTCCCGCGGGGTCACCGCTATCTCCGGGGAAGAAACGGGACCACAGACCCAGCCCCCCCAGCGATCCACATGTGACCAACGGACGCCGCCATTTTGGACCCCGGACGCCATGAGGGAGAGATGGGCGCCGCCATTTTGTCCACCCCCGACCGCGCTCGATCTGTGGATGCCGCCATCTTGGCTGAAGGACCCCGACACAGACGGCCACATACTGCCTGATTACGATGCTCAACTTCAACAACCACGTCTGGCTTCGACGACACTCGACCAGTCGCGACCCCGGACGCTCCAGACTGCAACCACTACAGTCCTAGTGAATGGCTACGAGACGCCGTGTCTTATCGACTCTGGTAGCACGGAGAGCTTCATTCATCTGGACACGGTAAGGCGCTGTTCCCTCGTAATTCGGCCAAGCACCCAGAAAATTTTCCTGGCGGCAGGATCCCACTCTGTTCAGATCACGGGGTTCTGCATCGCTAACCTAACGGTGCAGGGGAGGGAGTTCCGAAATTACCGGCTGTATGTCCTCCCTCATCTCTGTGCGCCCACACACCTAGGGTTGGTCTTCCAATGCAACCTCCAGAGTTTAACATTTAAATTTGGCGGCCCTATACCCCCACTGACTGTCTGCGGCCTCGCGACCCTCAAGGTTGAACCGCCTTCCTTGTTTGCGAACCTCACCCCGGATTGCAAACCCGTCGCCACAAGGAGCAGACGGTACAGCGCCCAGGACTGAGCATTTATCCAGTCCGAAGTCCAGAGGCTGCTGAAGGAAGGCATCATCCAGGCTAGCAACAGTCCCTGGAGAGCCCAGGTGGTAGTTGTTAAGTCCGGGGAGAAACAGAGGATGGTCATCGACTATAGTCAGACTATCAACAGGTACACTCAGCTAGATGCGTACCCTCTCCCCCGCATATCCGACATGGTCAATCGGATTGCACAGTACAAGGTCTTTTCCACCGTGGACCTCAAGTCCGCCTACCACAGCTCCCCATCCGTCCCGGTGACCGCAACTATACTGCCTTTGAAGCAGACGGGCGGTTATACCACTTTTTAAGGGTTCCATTCGGCGTCACGAACGGAGTCTCGGTCTTCCAACGAGAGATGGACCGAATGGTTGACCAGCACGGTTTACGGGCCACGTTCCCGTATCTCGACAACGTCACCATCTGCGGCCACGACCAGCAGGACCACGACGCCATTCTCCAAAAATTCCTCCAGACCGCTCACGCCCTGAACCTCACTTACAACAAAGAAAAATGCGTGTTCCGCACCGATCGTCTAGCCATCCTGGGCTACGTAGTGCGTAATGGAGTGATAGGCCCCGACCCTGAACGCATGCGCCCCCTCATGGAGTTCCCTCTCCCCCACTGTGCCAAAGCCCTGAAACGTTGCCTGGGCTTCTTTTCTTATTACGCCCAGTGGGTCCCCTAGTACGCAGACAAGGCCCGTGCACTAATCCAGTCCACTACTTTTCCCCTGACGACAGAGGCATGCCAGGTCTTTAGCCGCATCAAAGCGGCTATCGCAAAGGCCACGATGTGCGCCATCGACGAGTCCCTCCCCTTCCAGGTCAAGAGCGACGCATCGGATGTAGCTCTGGCGGCCACCCTCAACCAAGAAGGCAGACCCGTGGCCTTCTTCTCCCGAACCCTCCACGCTTCAGAAATCCGCCACTCCTCAGTGGAAAAGGAGGCACAAGCAATAGTGGAAGCTGTGCGACACTGGAGGCATTACCTGGCCGGTAGGAGATTCACTCTCCTCACTGACCAACGGTCGGTTGCCTTAGAACATAGAACATAGAACAATACAGCGCAGTACAGGTCCTTCGGCCCACGATGTTGCACCGAAACAAAAGCCATCTAACCTACACTATGCCATTATCATCCATATGTTTATCTAATAAACTTTTAAATGCCCTCAATGTTGGCGAGTTCACTACTGTAGCAGGTAGGGCATTCCACGGCCTCACTACTCTTTGCGTAAAGAACCTACCTCTGACCTCTGTCCTATATCTATTACCCCTCAGTTTAAAGTTATGTCCCCTCGTGCCAGCCATATCCATCCGCGGGAGAAGGCTCTCACTGTCCACCCTATCCAACCCCCTGATCATTTTGTATGCCTCTATTAAGTCTCCTCTTAACCTTCTTCTCTCCAACGAAAACAACCTCAAGTCCATCAGCCTTTCCTCATAAGATTTTCCCTCCATACCAGGCAACATCCTGGTAAATCTCCTCTGCACCCGCTCCAAAGCCTCCACGTCCTTCCTATAATGCGGTGACCAGAACTGTACGCAATACTCCAAATGCGGCCGTACCAGAGTTCTGTACAGCTGCAACATGACCTCCCGACTCGGGAACTCAATCCCTCTACCAATAAAGGCCAACACTCCATCGGCCTTCTTCACAACCCTATCAACCTGGGTGGCAACTTTCAGGGATCTATGTACATGGACACCTAGATCTCGCTGCTCATCCACACTTTCAAGAACTTTACCATCAGCCAAATATTCTGGAGAAAGAATCTCTGGGACTTACAGAAGCTCGGGCCCTGGCGGCATCCCTCGATGTGGCCTCGCGTAACGCCCGCGCCTACGTCCCCGACCGCACTACAGCCCCTTGGGCTCAGTGGACCCCCGCTGCGGTCGACTCTCCGACACCCCCCCCACCCCCGCAAACCTGCGCGGCCAAAACACCAGACCAACTGGGGGGGCCCCGCTGCTATTTTTGCGGCCAGCCGAAACACCCTCGGCAGCGATGCCCGGCCCGCGCGGCTACCTGCAAAAGCTGCAGGAAGAAGAGCCACTACGCGACGGTGTGCAAGTCCCGCGGGGTCACCGCTATCTCGGGGGAAGAAACGGGACCACAGACCCAGCCCCACCAGCGATCCACATGTGACCAACGGACCAACTTTACCATCAGCCAAATATTCCGCATTCCTGTTATTCCTTCCAAAGTGAATCACCTCACACTTCTCTACATTAAACTCCATTTGCCACCTCTCAGCCCAGCTCTGCAGCTTATCTATATCCCTCTGTAACCTGCTACATCCTTCCACACTATCGACAACACCACCGACTTTAGTATCGTCTGCAAATTTACTCACCCACCCTTCTGCACCTTCCTCTAGGTCATTGATAAAAATGACAAACAGCAACGGCCCCAGAACAGATCCTTGTGGTACTCCACTTGTGACTGTACTCCATTCTGAACATTTCCCATCAACCACCACCCTGTCTTCTTTCAGCTAGCCAATTTCTGATCCACATCTCTAAATCACCCTCAATCACCAGCCTCCGTATTTTCTGCAATAGCCTACCATAGGGAACCTTATCAAACGCTTTGCTGAAATCCATATACACCACATCAACTGCTCTACCCTCATCTACCTGTTCAGTCACCTTCTCAAAGAACTCAATAAGGTTTGTGAGGCATGACCTACCCTTCACAAAGCCATGCTGACTATCCCTGATCATATTATTCCTATCTAGATGATTATAAATCTTGTCTCTTATAATCCCCTCCAAGACTTTACCTACTACAGACGTGAGGCTCACCGGTCTATAGTTGCCGGGGTTGTCTCTGCTCCCCTTTTTGAACAAAGGGACCACATTTGCTGTCCTCCAGTCCTCTGGCACTATTCCAGTAGCCAATGATGACATAAAAATCAAAGCCAAAGGTCCAGCAATCTCTTCCCTGGCCTCCCAGAGAATCCTAGGATAAATCCCATCAGGTCCCGGGGACTTATCTATTTTCAGCCTGTCCAGAATTGCCAACACCTCTTCCCTACGTACCTCAATGCCATCTATTCTATTAGCCTGGGGCTCAGCATTCTCCTCCACAACATTATCTTTTTCCGGAGTGAATACTGACGAAAAATATTCATTTAGTATCTTGCCTATCTCTTCAGACTCCACACACAATTTCCCATCCCTGTCCTTGACTGGTCCTACTCTTTCCCTAGTCATTCGCTTATTCCTGACATACCTATAGAAAGCTTTTGGGTTTTCCTTGATCCTTCCTGCCAAATACTTCTCATGTCCCTCCTTGCTCGTCTTAGCTCTCTCTTTAGATCCTTCCTCGCTACCTTGTAACTATCCATCGCCCCAACCGAAACTTCACACTTCATCTTCACATAGGCCTCCTTCTTCCTCTTAACAAGAGATTCCACTTCCTTGGTAAACCACGGTTCCCTCGCTCGACGCCTTCCTCCCTGTCTGACCGGTACATACTTATCAAGAACACGCAGTAGCTGATCCTTGAACAAGCCCCACTTATCCAGTGTGCCCAACACTTGCAGCCTACTTCTCCACCTTATCCCCCCCAAGTCACGTCTAATGGCATCATAATTGCCCTTCCCCCAGCTATAACTCTTGCCCTGCGGTGTATACTTATCCCTTTCCATCATTAACGTAAACGTCACCGAATTGTGGTCACTGTCCCCAAAGTGCTCTCCTACCTCCAAATCCAACACCTGGCCTGGTTCATTACCCAAAACCAAATCCAACGTGGCCTCGCCTCTTGTTGGCCTGTCAACATATTGTTTCAGGAAACCCTCCTGCACACACTGTACAAAAAACGACCCATCTATTGTACTCGAAGTATATCTTTTCCAGTCAATATTTGGAAAGTTAAAGTCTCCCATAATAACTACCCTGTTACTTTCGCTGATATCCAGAATCATCTTCGCCATCCTTTCCTCTACATCCCTAGAACTATTAGGAGGCCTATAAAAAACTCCCAACAGGGTGACCTCTCCTTTCCTGTTTCTAACTTCAGCCCATACTACCTCGGAAGAAGAGTCCCCATCTAGCATCCTCTCCGCCACCGTTATTCTGCTCTTGACTAGCAGCGCCACATGTTCGATAATGCACAGCGGGGCAAGATCAAGAACGACAAGATCTTGCGGTGGAGGATCAATTATGAGATCTTGTATCGTCCCGGAAAGCTGAACGAGCCATCTGATGCCCTATCTCGCGGCACATGTGCCAATGTACAAGTGGACCGTCTACAAGCCCTCCACGAGGACGTCTGCCACCCGGGGGTCATTCGTTTCTACCACTTCCTTAAGTCCCGCAACCTCCCTTACTCCGTCGAGGACGTCCGAACAGTCACCAGAGACTGCCAGATCTGCGCTGAGCGCAAACCGCAGTTTTTCAGGCCAGATAGAGCGCACCTGGTTCAGGCCTCTCGACCCTTTGAACGCCTCAGTTTGGATTTCAAAGGCCCCCTCCCCTCCACCGATCGCAACGCGTACTTCCTGAACGTCGTTGACGAATACTCCTGTTTCCCTTTCGCCATCCCCTGCCCCGACATGACAGCGTCCATGGTCATTAAAGCCCTCGGTACCATTTTTACACTGTTCGGTTTCCCCGACTATATCCATAGCGACAGGGGGTCCTCCTTTATGAGTGACGAACTGCGTCAATTCCTGCTCAGCAGGGGCATAGCCTCGAGCAGGACGACCAGTTACAACCCCCGGGGGAACGGGCAGGTAGAAAGGGAGAATGGAACGGTCTGGAAGGCCGCCCTGCTGGCCCTCCGGTCTAGGAGCCTCCCAATTTCCCGCTGGCAGGAAGTCCTCCCGGATGCCCTTCACTCTATCCAGTCCCTGCTGTGCACCACCACAAATCAAACGCCTCACGAGCGCCTCCTCCTCTTTCCTAGGAAGTCCTCCTCCGGAACGCCACTTCCAACCTGGCTAGCAGCTCCGGGACCCATTCTGCTCCGGAAACATGTGGAACGGGTGCATCTCCTTCACGCCAACCCGCAATACGCCTATGTGGAGTATCCCGATGGCCGACAGGACACGGTCTCCCTGCGAGATCTGGCGCCCGCCGGAGCTACTCACACCACCCCAACGCCAATCACCACCTCCTCACTCCCGCCTGTTCATCCCGCAGCCATCCCCTTCCCGGGGGGTTCGGTTCTCCTCCCAGACCTGCCCAGGAGTAAGGACACAGGGGACAGCGCTACGCTCCCAGAGTCGACGGGACTCGAGCCAGCGCCATCACCACGCCCGAGACGATCGGAAAGGACGACCAGGGCTCCCATCCGGCTCATCGAATCACTTTAACTCTCAACGTTTTCAGTTATTGTGTCTTGTTATAGTTATGGCATCATGCCGACCCAGTTTGGCCCGTTGGCCCAGTTTTCAGTTATTGTGTCTTGTTATAGTTATGGCATCATGCCGACCCTGTTTGGCCCGTTGGCCCAGTTGAAGCGATAATTTTGTGTTTTGTTCAAAGTGACGCACAGTACCGACTCTGTAAACCCCTACCACCATGCGAACCACTATCCCGCCAGGTTTTTTTTCAACAAGGGGTGAATGTGGTGGTATGTATTAGGGGTAATACGGTACACCACGTGTCGACAGGCTATTGGTAGAGGGATGCCAGGTCCTGATAGGATCTGCCACCTACTGGACTCCACCCAGAAATGCCGGTATAAGAACCCAGTTTTTCCCTCCATTTCCCTCAACAGCTGATTTCTGTAACCACGCTGCTGGAGATAAAGTTCTGCTTAATAAAGCCTTCAATTGACATTACCTCAACCTGCCTCGCGTCATATTGACGGTGCTACACACCCATCAGAAAGAGAGTGAATTTCTGGAATGTGTCCGGGATAGTTTCCTGCAGCAATATGCTCTAGATGCAACAAGGGGACAGGTAATATTAGATTTAGCTATGAGGAATGAGCCCAATTTAATTAACAGTCTAGCTGTGTGCGAACACTTAACAAATAGTGATCACAACATGACTGATTTCAGTGTAGCGTTTGAAAGTGGTGTTATAAGGTCTGTTTTGGTCAATGGGTTGGTGCACTGCCCTTGCTGGGGTGAGTGGGATGTCGCATGGGTGGTAGGCTCTGGCATGTGCTGGGTATCCTGGGAATACTGACTCCTTTGTCATGGAGTGTGCTGGTTTCAGATATTAGAATTTTAGACTTGGGTAAGGCTGACTTTAACGGGATGAGGCAGAGACTGTTCACGGTAAACTGGAAAGATCTGTTAATGGTCAAATAAAGATCAGAAACATTTAATGAGATACAGAGCAAGTATATACCCTGAGAGGAAAAGGCTCAGCTTCACAAAACAAACAACAGCCATGGACAATTACAGAGGTTAGTGGCAGCATAAAACTAAACCGGTCCACATCAGACACCATTTGCCTGGCCCTACACTCATCCCTAGAGCATCTCGAAAAGAAGGACTCCTACATTAGACTCCTATTTATTGACTACAGCTCCGCCTTCAACACCATAATCCCAGCCAAGCTCATATCAAAGCTCCAAAACCTAGGACTTGGCTCCCCACTCTGCAACTGGATCCTCGACTTACTGACCCACAGACCACAATCAGTAAGAATGAACAACAACACCTCCCCACAATAGTCCTCAACACCGGAGCACTGCAAGGCTGCGTACTTAGCCTCCTACTCTACTCCCTGTACACACACGACTGCGTGGCAAAACTTGGTTCCAACTCCATCTACAAGTTTGCTGACGGTACGACCATAGTGGGCCGGATCTCGAATAACGATGAGTCCAAATACAGGAGAGAGATAGAGAACCTAGTGGAGTGGTGCAGCGACAGCAATCACTCCCTCAATGCCAGCAAAACTAAAGAGCTGGTAATTGACTTCAGGAAGCAAAGTACTGTACACACCCCTGTCAGCATCAGCGGGGCCAAGGTGGAGATGGTTAGCAGTTTCAAATTCCTAGGGATGCACATCTCCAAAAATCTGTCCTGGTCCACCCACGTCGACGCTACCACCAAGAAAGCATAACAGCGCCTATACTTCCTCAGGAAACTAAGGAAATTCGGCATGTCCACATTGACTCTTACCAACTTTTACAGATGCACCAGAGAAAGCATCCTATCTGGCTGCATCACAGCCTGGTATGGCAACTGCTCGGCCCAGGACCCCAAGAAACTTCAGAGAGTCGTGAACACCGCCCATTCCATCACACGAACCTGCCTCCCATCCATTGACGGGCAGTATAATCAAAGATCCCTCCCACCCGGCTTACTCACTCTTCCAACTTCTTCCATCGGGCAGGAGATACAGAAGTCTGAGAACGCGCACGAACAGACTCAAAAACAGCTTCTTCCCCACTGTCACCAGACTCTTAAATGACCCTCTTGTGGACTGACTTCATTAACACTACACCCTGTATGCTTCATCCGATGCCAGTGCTTATGTAGTTACATTGTATATGTTGTGTTGCCCTATTATGTATTTTCTTTTATTCCCTTTTCTTCTCATATACTTAATGATCTGTTGAGCTGCTCGCAGAAAAATACTTTTCACTGTACCTCGGTACACGTGACAATAAACAAATCCAATCCAAGAGGGCTTAAAAAAATGCAAAGACATAGCACAGATCCAGATGAATGGGATAGATACAAAGACCAGCAAAGCGTCACAAAACAGTTTATAAGAGCTATTAAAAGGGATTATAAAAGGAAACTTGCAAGGGACATTACATTCAATAAGAAGAAATGTTAGTTATATGAAAGGAAAGCAGGTGGTGAGGATCAATGTCGGCCCACTAAAAGATGAAAATGGAGATATTGTCGGTGATAATGGGGAAATGGCTGACATGTTGGAGAATTACTTTGCCTCAGTGTTTGCAGTAGAAAAGGAGGATAACTTGCCGGAAGTCCGGAAAAAATTAATAGTCGATATAGGACAGGGACTTAATACAATTAACGCAAGTACAGCATCACTAACTAACGGAAGTAAAGAGTGACAAATCCCCGCACCTGATGGTTTCCATCTGAGGGTGTTAAAGGGAGGAGAGCCTGCTTCTTGGGTGGCTCTAAAACATTCTGCTGCAAGAAATTGCCCCCAAAACATTATGAGCTCACCTTGAAGGCTATGTTGCCAATCTGATTCACCCAATCGACTTGTAGATTAAATGTTGCCCATGATTATTGTGGTACCTTTCTCACACATCTCATTTATTCCTGTACACCTGCCCAATGTGTAAGTACTGTTGGGGACCTATTAACGGCTCCCAGAAGTGATTTCTTCCCATCAATATATCTTACTTCTACCCCAAGTGATTCTACATCTTACTCTTTCAGGCTAAGGTTTTCTCTGAATACTAAACTAATGCCATCCTTAATTAACAGAGCTATCTTGCCACTTTTTCCTAGTTTCCTGTCTTTCCAATACCCTTGAACATTCAGGTCCCAGCCTGGTCACCTTTCAGCCATGACTCTGTAATACTGATCAAGTCATACATAGGTCATACATCAGCACCTGCATTGTTTTGGTTTGGCATCAGGATCAGCACCCGCTCTCCAAATAAGCTTCACTCTCGAATTAAATATTCCTTTATCCTGTGATCATCTTGTAACCTTCCCACTCTCTCAGTGAGCAGGTTGGAGATGGTAACAAGATGTGAAGAATAACCATTATACAGCTGCATTACAACAAAAGAAATAGGAGCAGAAGTAGGCCTGATGCTCCTTAAGGTTTGTCATGTATCTGGGAATGGATTCTTGTTGGTTCTGCATCACGTGATGTGTAGTGACATCAGCAGAATGTTTGTGCGGGCTTTGAGCAGATCACTATCTTGATCATAGAGCTACATCTCTTAATAAAACTATCATCGTATTTTACAAGAATCGAGAGGTGGGCACCTCCATACCTTTATCTTTGTGGCAACAAAGAAATAGAACAGGAGAGAAAATTGGCAATGAGGATTGAGCCAGAATAAAAATTGCTGAAGAGAATTTGTTGACTAACAGTGGGTCGATATTGGATTCTCGATTCTTGCACACACACAAATGCTGGGCGAAGCACTGTCGCTGATGCAGAAGGTTTAAAAAATGTTGACTGCAACTGTGAGTAAGAAGACCAACAGGTGGGGAAAATAGAAAAGAATTCCCAGTTGCTTGTGAAGGGGATTGTTGATGCCATACTCTCCATTAAAAATAGGAAGGGAAGACCTGTGGAAATGGCAGGAAAGGTGAACACCATGGATGCATTTGATTTGGATTATGAGACATGGAATTCATATGAGAAAAGATTCCAATTATTTCTCATAGCAAATCAGATACCAGAGGACCTAAAGGTCTCAACATTTCTCAGTTCAGTTGAGTGTAAAACCTTTATGCTGCAACAGAATTTAGTTCACCCAGAAAAACCAGGAGATAAGTCCTAAATTGAATTAATGAAAATCTTAGAGGGAACCAAAGAGAAAATGCTGGAAAATCTCAGCAGGTCTGGCAGCATCTGTAGGGAGAGAAAAGAGCTAACATTTTGAGTCCAGATGACCCTTTGTTAGCTCTTAGTGGATTCAAAGAGCAACTTGCAACAACATCTGAATGAGCACGAGAAGGTGTTGAAGATTCGTTAGTCTCAATGACTGGAGTTGAGGTACATCTAAAAATCAAACCAGACAGCACACCCAAATGTCTCAAAGCTAGAACCGTACTAAATGCCATCAAGCCTACAGTTGAAGAACTAGAGAGATTAGTATGAACAGGAGTCATTGAATCCCTTGCTATAAGTGATTGGGCAACACCAATAGTTCCTGTATTAAAATGGGATGGCTCAGTGAGAATTTGTGGAGATTTAAAAACTACTATTAACCCAGTTTTGTGTGCAGATCATTATCTACTGCCGCTGATTGGAGACTTGTTTGATGGACTTTCTGGAGGGCAGAATTTCAGTAAAATTAATCTTTTGTAGGCATATCGGCAGATGAATGTAGCTGGCGAATCACAGCCACTGCTCACAATCGTAATGCACAAATCGTAATGTTGGAGATGAACCAACATCTCCGGTTCAAGAATAAAGGTGCCCACCTCTGGATTCTTGTAAAACACGATGAGAGATTTATTAAGAGATGTTGCTCATACAGTCAAGATAGTGATGTGCTCAAAGCCCGCACAAACACTTGGAGAATTTGGAAGCTATCCTGAAGTATTTACAAAGCCATTACCTAAGAGTTCAATAAGAAATGTGCAACTTTTTCAAGTCAGCTATGAATTAACTAGGCCATATTATCGAAAAAAGCTGGTGCCCCAAGGAGCCAAAGAAAATGTCAGTGACTTCCGATGACGGGATGTGCTGAGTAGCTGCACATCAGGTGGCTCTCCTCCTACCCAAAATAGCCTATTAAAACAGGTAAAAAAGTATCCCCATACCCTATCTAACAACAGCACAAGGGAAGATGCCGAACAACAGTAACTCCAGAGGCCGTAAAGAGACAATAAGCGGCAGAAACCAGGAGAAAGAAGCGGTCGAGACGGTAGACGCATGAGGCGATGAAGTGCTGGCCACACCAGAATGAGAGGGACTGGCAAACCGCACACGGGGCTCCCCCTCACCGGAGGGTGGATGGAGGAATTTCCTCTCCAGGGAACTAAGGAAGCATAGGGAAGAGATAAAGACCAATATTCAAGTTGGGGAGGCCCTGGCAACCATGGACAAGGTGGCCCTGGACAAGGCAGAGGCGGCTGGAGGACCAGGGGAACACCATCTAAGAACTAGAAAATGCCTCAACAGGCCAGAGTGACCGGAGCGCCGCCTCAGGGGCCGGAATAGCGAGGTTGGCCGCATGCAGGGAAGTCTGAAAGGGAAACTGAGGACCAGGAGAACTGGTCAGGGCACCAGAACTTAAGGATAGTGGGCCTGCCAGAAAGGATTGAAAGCAGGGATCACATATCATGTGGCCCATATGCTGGGAAACCTGGTGAGAAGGGACAGCTTCCCCAACCCAGAAAGATTCCTGAGCTGGGCCAGACAAACAAGGAGCTGCAACTGGGAAGGACACCAGATCAGGACATTGGGGCAGACCTGGCCAAACACCGGGCGGAGTTCAACAGGGCGAAAGCGGCCCTGTACAAAAGCAAAGTGAAGTTTGGGATGCTATACCCAGCTCAACTCTGGGTCACATTCCAGGGCAGGGTGCTTTTCTTCACAACCCCTGTGGTCGCAGATAAATTTGTCCAGGAAAACGGGCTGGAAAAACAGCAGCAAAGACAGTGGTGAGATCACTCAAAGTGACTGTAACAACCTGAGAGACACTTTGCACACTGCCTCGCTCTGAATACAGGAACAAAAATGTAGGAAGGAAGAGACGAGGGCAGTGGGGCACAGGAGAGGGTGAGGAGGATGGCAAGAGTGGGGGTAGAAGTCAAGGGGGAAGAATCATAGGGGAAACATAGGGACAAGGATGCTAAGGACCCGAGGCTGCCTACAACTGGTGACGTGGAACACAATAGCAGCTCAAGCAGCAACTTTGGTGGGTCCCTGAACTAAGGGAAACCGCGGAGCTCAGGGGTGCATCCATAAGGTATGTAGGTTGATCCCGCAGGAGGGGGGGACAACAAAAGCCCCTCATCAGAATAGTCGCCTGGAACGTCAGGGGACTCAACAGCCCAGTGAAAAGATCCAGAGTCTTCACCCACCTGAGAAGTATGAAAGCCAACAGTCTTCCTCTAAGAAACGCACCTGAGGGAGGAGGACAGACTACGGGTAAGGAAGGGCTGGGTGGGACAGACCTACCATTCCTGCTCTGCAATGAGAGCTAGTGGAGGGTTAACCATACTGCTAAATAACAGGATGATGTTTACCGTGAAGAGCACGGTTACGGGCCCAGGGGGAACAGTACGATGTCCTGGACGGGGCAGCAGTGGCCCTGGTCAACATGCACGCTCCTAACTGGGATGACATTGAGTTCGTAAAGAAGACCATGGTGGAAATCTCCAACATCGACATATACAAACTTATCATGGCGGGGGGGGGGGGGGGGGGGGGGGGCTTTAACTAACTGTGTACAGGACCCATGGACAGACAGGCAGGACCTCTAATATGGCAAGGGAACTCGGCATTTTCATGGAGCAGATGGGGGCAGTGGACCCATGGCGGAGAAGGAGTTCTCCTTCTTCTCCCAGGTATATAATGTATACATCCGGATTGACTTCTTTGTAGTGGGGAAATTGGTGCTTCCAGGGATAGCAACAGTAGAATACTCCGCGATCGTAATCTCCGACCATGCTCCACATTATATGGATGTGAGGTTGGAGACGGGCCATGCCTAATACCACACCCCCCATGGAGGTTGGAAATGGCCCTCCTGGCCAACAAGGCTTTCTGCGAGAAAATACCACAGGCCATAGACGAGTATACTACTATAAACCGGTACGGGGAAGTCTTACCCTCCATGCTCTGGGAGGCGCCAGGGGCTGTGATCAGGAGTGAAATTATTGCCTACAAAGCATGTACAGATAGGGAAGAGAGGGCGGCTAGGCAGCAGTTAGTCAAGTCCATATTGGAGGTAGACCAGCAATACTCCACGGCCACGACTGTAAAGTTCCTGGCGAAGCCACAAATGGACTATGACCTGCTCTCCACAAGGAAAGCAGTGCACCAACTCTGCCGGGCACGGGGGACCCTGTACGAACATGGAGCCAAAGCCAGCCAACCGCTGACTCATTAGTTGAGAAAGCAAGCAGCCATGAGGGAAATATACAGATAAGAGACAGACGCAGAAAACTAGTAGAGGAACCGGAAAATGGCAACAACCCATTCGAGGCCTTTTACCGGGGGCTGAACACCTCCAAGCCCCCCCCCCCCCCCCCCCCACCCGAATGGGACTAGGGGAATGAAACGGTTCTTTGACGGACTGGACATGCCAGTTGCGGGGAAGGATAGGGGATGGGCTTGGAAGCATCGCTAGAACTGAGAGAAGTCATGGACAGCATCAACTCCATGCAGGCAGGGAAGGCGCCGGGACCAGATGGATTCCCGGCGGACTTCTTCAAAACATTTGCAACGACACTGGCCCTGCACCTGCGGGAGATGTTTACGGACTCACTGGCGACGGGCAGCTGCCGCCTTTGCCAGCGCAAGCCTCAATCTAGCTGATATCCAAAAGGACGAATACCAAACAGAATATCAGTCTTACAGACCCATTTCGCTGCTCAAAGTAGACATGAAAATACTGGCCAAAATCCTAGACAGACGACTGGAGAACTGCATACCGGGGGTGGTGGCAGAAGACCAGAAGGGCTTTGTTAAGGGTAGACAGCTAACGTTGAACATCAGGCGTCTGCTGAACGTGATAATGATCCCAACCAAGGAGGGAAAACCAGAGGTGATCATCTCCCTGGATGTTGAAAAGGCCTTTACAGCGTCGCATGAAAGTACCTCTCGAGGTACTGGAGCAGTTCGAACTTGGAACAGGGCTCACCCCCTGGGTGAGAGCTGCAAAGAATTGGAAGGGGATCCACAGAGGATACAGAGAGCACAGAATCTCGCTCTATGCAGACCCACAAAGCAGCATAGAGGGAATCATGGCGCTCTTGAAAGAGTTTGGAGCCTTCTTGGGCTACAAACTCAACCTGAGCAAAAGCTGAGATCTTCCCGGTGAACCCGCAAGGGCGAGGGGCAGAGCTGGTGGGATTGCCATTTAAACAGGCTCAACACAAATTACGCTACCTTGAGTTCCAAATCGGCCATGACTGGACATGGATCCACAAGTGGAACCTGACCAGCATGGTGGAGGAAGTTAATAAGGACACACTCCCACTGTCCCTGGCATAGAGGGAGCAGACAATCAAGATAAGCATACTGCCCAAGTTCCTCTTTCTGTTCAGATCCATACCAATCTATATCCCCAAGGCCTTCTTCAACTCATTAGAAAAACTGATCATGGCGTGTGTGTGTGTGCGCGGGTGGGGGGGGGGGGGGGGGGGGGGAAAGAGGGGGAGGATCCCCCCAAATGTCCTGTAAAGAATGAGAAGCATGGGGGGCCTAGCCCTCCTAAATCTGCAATACCATCATTGGGCAGCAACAGCAGAGAGTAAATAACTTCTACACAGACAACAGACTTACAAGACGAGAGGAACTGACAGAGAAGTTCCAACAGAACGGGGGAACTACTGCGAAAAGCAAGCTCTCCACTGGACGAGATAAGCGAAAAATGGGAGGAGGACCAAGGGTTTGAAATGGGGTGGGGACTCTGGAGTGAAACACTGCACAGGGTCAACTCCATCCCTAGTTGTGCAAGGCTAAGCCTAATGCAGCTGAAACTGGTGCACAGAGCTCACATAACCAGAACACGAATGGGCAGGTTCTTCCCGGAGATAAAGGACAAATGTGAATGGTGCCAGGGAGGTCCGGCCAACCATGTCCACATGTTCTGGTCATGCCCCGGTCTTGTTGGGTTCTGGACAGCCTTCTTCGAGGCAATATTCAAGCTGTTGGGGATGTGGGTGGAGCTGTTCCCGAGAGTGGCAATCTTTGAGGTATCAGCATGGCCAAAACTCTTTATGTGGAGGTGGGCAGTCATCCTAGTCTTTGCCCGTCGAAGAATCCTGCTCAGCTGGTCATCGGCAGCACCACTCAAAGCTGCGGCTGGCTGTCTGACCTATCGGAATTTCTCCAAATGGAGAAAATCGGAGTCGGACGAGGGCTCCCACTAGACGTGAAGACCATTCACCAACCTGTTCCAAGACCTGTTTGTAGCCAGCAGCCAATAAGCCAGATGGAGGGGGGATCCACAGAAGAACCACAGGCACTAACAGAAAGAGAAGGAGGGGGGGGGGGCGGAGAAAACAGAGAGGCACAGAGCCCAACCATACCCCACACGAGCAACCTAACACGGAGCAGCATACATAGTACTACACTATCTCAACAGGTCCATGTTTGATGAACCAACAAACAAAGGAGACATGTCAGATAGCAAGAAGGGGAGGGGGATCTGGAAGAAAGGGGGAGTTGGGATTAGGAGGCCAAGTTAAAGCTGGCCATTTGTAAAAATGTGAATTGTAACCGATGCATATAGTTTCTGCGTATGTTCACTTTTATCTTTGTTTTGTTTAAAAAGAGAAACAAATAAAAATATTTTTTAAAAAAGAAAATGTCAGCCATCTTAGAAACACCACGTCCTCAAAATGTGACACAATTAAGGTCATTTTTACGATTGATCAAATATTATGGTAAATTGGTGTTGAATTTAGCAACATGATTGAAGCCTTTACACACTTTGCTATGTATCAAACAGGCATGGAACTGGTCGGAATAAACTGAAGTGAAAGAAGCTTTACTGAAGTCAGAGTTCCTCGTTCATTATAATCTGAAGATGCAGTTGCAACATGCTTGCAGTGCCTCACCCTATGGCGTTGGCGCAGTCATCACGCACATTATACCTTCAGGAGAAGAACGACTGATAACATTTGCCTAACTCACTCTTACGAGCCTGGAAAGGAATCGTACTCAGCTAGAAAAAGACTGCGATCGACAGTATTTGTTGCATAATATTATTAAAGAACCTAGGCTGAGATATTTAGACTGTGTGCCTGATAAAGCTGTAATTAAGGAGTTGCAAAAGATGAGATCATGATTCATTTCACTTACTTGTTTACAGATAAAGGGCTAATAGGATATTCTGATTGCTGGAGATTCCCTGGAGAGATCATTTATGAGGGGTTGTATCTAGTCCTAGCTAAGCAGGTCATGTACATCTTAGTGGGCTCCAGCAGATGTAATTAATGGGAGGTACCACGTCTGTCTGCAGCTTTGCAGTTTGCCATGGGATTTACGTCTGACAGGGCAGATGGATTTTAAGTTGACCATCAGTTTTGCTAAATGCTGCGAGGTTGAGCACTAATGTACTGAATTTGCTCTTGAAAGGAACTCTCTTTAAAGGTCTACACAACTAAGCAAGTAATCTGTTTGTTAACTTTATTTATAAGTGGCATTTGAACTGTATTGGGTTGCTTAATTTGAGGTAACAGCAGGTATAGATAGTAAGTTTAAGTTTTTCCTTGTGTTGAAGAACTGTTCAACTGATAATTGTAAAGTTATTTATTTGATGTTGAAGTGTTTAATTGTTTTAAATTATTAAAGTTCGTTTTGGTCAGAGTCATCATTCCCAGGGTGAAGTATCCTTCCCTCAGTTTTACAAATTAAAAAAAAATGTTTGGAGTTCTTGTCTGGTGCCATAACAAAATGGGGGCCATTCAAAGAACAAATAAAAATTACAGCACAGGAACAGGCCCTTTGGCCCTCGAAGCCTGCGCCAATCCAGATCCTCTATCTAAAACTGTCGCCTATTTTCTAAGAATCTGTATCCCTCTGCTCCCTGCCCATTCATGTATCTGTCTAGATACATCTTAAATGACGCTATCGTGCCCGCCTCTACCACCTCCACCGGCAATGCGTTCCAGACACCCACCACCCTCTGCGTAAGGAACTTTCCATGCATATCTCGCTTAAACTTTTCCCCTCTCACCTTGAACTTGTGACGTCTAGTAATTGAGTCCCCCACTCTGGGAAAAAGCTTCTTGCTATCCACCCTATCTATACCTCTCAGGATTTTGTAGACCTCAATGAGGTCCCCCTCAACCTCCGTCTTTCTAATGAAAATAATCCTAATCTACTCAACCTCTCTTCATAGCTAGCGCCCTCCATACCAGGCAACATCCTGGTGAACCTCCTCTGCACCTTCTCTAAAGCATCCACATCCTTTTGGTAATGTGGCGACCAGAACTGTACGCAGTATTTCAAATGTGGCCAAACCAAAGTCTTATACAACTGTAACATGACCTGCCAACTCTTGTACTCCATACCCCTTCCGATGAAGGAAAGCATGCCGTATGCCTTCTAGACCACTCTATCGACCTGCGCAGCCACCTTCAGGGTACAATGGACCTGAACACCCAGATCTCTCTGGACATCAATTTTCCCCAGGGCTTTTTCATTTACCGTATAGTTCGCTCTTGAATTGGATCTTCCAAAATGCATCACCTCGCATGTGCCCGGATTGAACTCCATCTGCCATTTCTCCGCCCAACTCTCCAATCTATCTATATTCTGCTGTATTCTCTGACAGCCCCCTTCACTATCTGCTACTCCACCAATCTTAGTGCCATCTGCAAACTTGCTAATCAGACCACCTATACCTTCCTCCAGATCATTTATGTGTATCACAGACAACAGTGGTCACAGCACGGATCCCTGTGGAACACCACTGGTCACCGTTCTCCATTTTGAGAAACTCCCTTCCACTACTTCTCTCTGTCTCCTGTAGCCCAGCCAGTTCTTTATTCATCTAGCTAGTACACCCTGGACCCCATGAGACTTCACTTTCTCCATCAGCCTACCATGGGGAACCTTATCAAATGCCTTACTGAAGTCCATGTTTATGACATCTACAGCTCTTCCCTCATCAATCAACTTTGTCACTTCCTCAAAGAATTCTATTAAGTTGGTAAGACATGACCTTCCCTGCACAAAACCATGTTGTCTATCACTGATAAGCCCATTTTCTTCCAAATGGGAATAGATCCTATCCCTCAGTATCTTCTCCAGCAGCTTCCCTACCACTGACGTCAGGCTCACCGGTCTATAATTACCTGGATTATCCCTGCTACCCTTCTTAAACAAGGGGACAACATTAGCAATTCTCCAGTCCTCCGGTACCTCACCCATGTTCAAGAATGCTGCAAAGATATCTGTTAAGGCCCCAGCTATTTCCTCTCTCACGTCCCTCAGTAACCTGGGATAGATCCCATCCGGACCTGGGGACTTGTCCACCTTAATGCCTTTTAGAATACCCAACACATCCTCCCTCCTTATGTCGACTTGATCTAGAGAAATCAAACATCTATCCCTAACCTCAACATCCGTCATGTCCCTCTCCTCGGTGAATACCGATGCAAAGTACTCGGTAAGAATCTCACCCATTTTCTCTGACTCCACGCATAACTTTCCTCCTTTGTCCTTGAGTGGGCCAACCCTTTCTCTAGTTACCCTCTTGCTCCTTATATGTGAATAAAAGGCTTTGGGATTTTTCTTAACCCTGTTTGCTAAAGATATATCATGACCCCTTTTAGCCCTCTTGAGTCCTCGTTTCAGATTGGTCCTACATTCCCGATAGTCTTCCAAAGCTTTCATAGAATGTACAGTGCAGAAGGAGGCCATTTGGCCCATCGGGTCTGCACTGGCTCTTGGAAAGAACACCCTACCCAAGGTCAACATCTCCACCCTATCCCCATAACCCAGTAACCCCACCCAACACTAAGGGCAATTTTGTCTGTCTTTAGTCGCCTAGACCTTATGTATGCTTCCTTTTTCCTCTTAGCTAGTCTCACAATTTCACCTGCCATCCATAGTTCCCTACTCTTGCCATTTCTATCCCTCATTTTCACAGGAACATGTCTGTCCTGCACTCTAATCAACCTCTCTTTCAAAGCCCCCCACATATCAAATGTGGATTTACCTTCAAACAGCTGCTCCCAATCCACATTCCCCAGTTCCTGCCGAATTTTGGTATAGTTGGCCTTCCCCCAATTTAGCACTCTTCCTTTAGAACCACTCTCGTCTTTGTCCATGAGTATTCTAAAACTTACGAAATTGTGATCACTATTCCCAAAGTAATTCCCGACTGAAACTTCAACCACCTGGCCGGGCTCATTCCCCATCACCAGGTCCAGTATGGCCCCTTCCCGAGTTGGACTATTTACATACTGCTCTAGAAAACCCTCCTGGATGCTCCTTACAAATTCTGCTCCATCTAGACCTCTGACACTAAGTGTATCCCAGTCAATGTTGGGAAAATTAAAATCTCCTATCACCACCACCCTGTTGCTCCTACATCTTTCCATAATCCGTTTACATATTTGTACCTCTATCTCACGCTCGCTGTTGGGAGGTCTGCAGTACAGCCCCAACATTGTTACCGCACCCTTCCTATTTCTGAGCTCTGCCCATATCGCCTCACTGTTCGAGTCCTCCATAGTGCCCTCCTTCAGCATAGCTGTGATATCCTCTCTGACCAGCAATGCAACTCCTCCACCCCTTTTACCTCCCTCACTATCCCACCTGAAGCATCGATATCCTGGGATATTTAGTTGCCAATCATGCCTTTCCCACAACCGAGTCTCAGTAATAGCAATAACATCATACTCCCAGGTACTAATCCAAGCCCTAAATTCATCTGCCTTACCTACTACACTTCTTGCACTAAAACAAATGCACCTCAGACCACCAGTCCCTTTGCGTTCATCATCTGCTCCCTGCCTACTCTTCCCCATAGTCACGCTGACTTCATGATCTAGTTCCTTACAGGCTTTAGTTACTACCTCCTTACTGTCCACTAACCACCTCATTTGGTTCCCATCCCCCTGCCACATTAGTTTAAACCCTCCCAACAGCGCTAGCAAAAGCACCCCCAAGGACATTGGTTCCAGTCCGGCCCAGGTGTCGACCGTCCAATTTGTAGTAGTCCCATCTCCCCCAGAACCGGTCCCAATGTCCCAAAAATCTGAACCCCTTCCTCCTGCACCATCTCTCAAGCCACGCATTCATCCTGCCTATTCTTTCATTTCTACTCTAACTACCACATGGTGCTGATAGCAATCCTGAGATTACTACCTCTGAGGTCCAACTTTTTAATTTGGCTCCTAACTCCCTAAATTCTGCTTGTAGGACCTGATCCCGATTTTTACCTAGATCATTGGTGCCTATATGCACCACGACAACTGGCTGTTTACCCTCCCCCTTCAGAATGTTCTGCAGCCGATCTGAGACATCCCTGACCCTTGCACCCGAGAGGCAACATACCATTTGGGAGTCTCGTTTTCGACCACAGAACCGCCTATCTACTCCCCTTACAATTGAATCCCCTCTGACTATAGCCCTTCCACTCTTTTTCCTGCCCTTCTGTACAGCAGAGCCAGTCATGGTGCCATGAACCTGGCTACTGCTGCCTTCCCCTGGTGAGCCATCTCCCCCATCAGTATCCAAAACGGTATACCTGTTTTGGAGGGAGATGACCGCAGGGGACACCTGCACTGCCTTCCTGCTTTTTCTCTGCCTTTTGGTCACCCATTCCCTTTCTCCCTCAGCAATCCTAATCTGTGGTGTGACCAATTCGCTAAACGTGCTATCCACGATCTCCTCAGCATCGCGGATGCTCCAAAGTGAGTCCATCCGCAGCTCCAGAGCCATCATGCGGTCTAACAAGAGCTGCAACTTGACACAGTTCCCACACGTGAAGGAGCCAGGGACATCAGCCATGTCCCTGAGCTCCCACATTGAGCAAGAGGAGCATAACACGGGTTTGAGATCTCCTGCCATTTTTAATCTTAAACTTAACTTAGTCCAACTATAATATCAAATAATAGATAAATGAAAAAGGAAAAAAAAAAGAAAAATTGTTACCAATCACACGATAAAAAAAAATTATTTCAATTGCCTGCTGTACAAAATTACAAAACAGAAATGGCCATCATCCAGGTTACTGTTGTGAGCAATAGTTGGTCCTGATTCTTTATTCTCTTTATCAACACACCTCAGGGAAAAGACAAACTATGTACCAGTCACCAGCCAATCACTTACCTGCTGGCTTTGACGTCACGGTTCAACTTCTTTCTACTTCTACCTGCCCTCGAGTCTCCCACTTGATCTTTACTCGGCTGGTATCGTTACAGTGACTGGTTTTTTTTGGTTAGAGGAGGAGGTAGGGAAGGAAACACTGAAGAAGTGTTTGGGGTTTAACTGACACTTGACAACTTGACACTTGACTGACCTCCACAAACCTCCTTCTGAATACAGTGACCGCAATGCACTGATGCAAATTTTCCTCGTAATAGCCAATCAGCGGCTCTGCTCTGCTGCCTTCTGCTGGAATTCTGGGATTAAAAAGAATAATTTCTAATTTATTTTGGGATTATTGGATTTACAAAGGCTGGTTAACCAAATCTTTTGGATTTGAGTGATCAAGCTGCAGTTGACATAACCTGAAGGAGTGAGGAAGGTGGAGATAATCAAGCGAGAACTCAGCATTTAAATTTGCCAGCGACACAATCTGTATCATTAGAATTAACTAGGTAGATGAATGCCATCAGCCATGGTGTAGTTAAACACTGTCGATCACGGTGTGTTTAATATCGTCAATCATGGTGTGTTTAACCATCGATCACGGTGTAGTTCAATACCATCGATCACGATATGTTTAATACCATTGATCATGGTGTGTTTGATACAATCGATCACGGTGTGTTTAATGCCATTGATCACAGTGCAGTTCAATAAGATTGATCAGTGTAGTTTAATACCGTCGATCACAGTGTAGTTCAATACCTTCGATCACAGTGCAGTTCAATACCGTCGGTCACGGTGTGTTTAATACCATCGATCACGGTGTGTTTAATACCATTGATCATGTTGTAGTACAATACCGTCATTCACTGTGTTTAATACCAGCAATGTAGTTCAATACCGTTGATCACTGTGTAGTTAAATACCATTGATTACGGTGTAATTCAATATCGTCGATCACGGTATAGTTCAATACCATCGATCGTGGTGTAATTCAATATCGTCGATCATGGTGTAGTTCAATACCGTTGATCACCGCGAAGTTCAATACTGTTGATCAAAGTGTAGTTCAATATCGTCGATCACGGTGTACTTCAATACCATCGATCACGGTGTAGTTCAATACCATCAACCTCGGTGTGTTTAATACCATTGATCACAGTGTAGTACAATACCGTCGGTCACAGTGTAGTTCAATACCGCCGAGCATGGTCTGTTTAATACCATCGATCACGGTGAAGTTCAATACCGTCGATCACGGTGTAATTCAATACCGTCGATCACAGTGTAGTTCAATACCTTCGGTCACGGTGTGTTTAATACCATCGACCACGGTGTAGTTCAATACCTTCAATCACAGTGCAGTTCAATACCATCGATCATGGTGTGTTTAATACCATCGATCATGGTGTAGTACAATACCGTCGATCAGAGTGTAGTTCAATACTGCCGAGCATGGTGTGTTTAATACCATCAATCGTGGTGTAGTTCAATACCATCGATCACGGTGTAGTTCAATACTGTCGATCATGGTGTAATTCAATATCGTCGATCACGGTGTAGTTCAATAGCGTCGATCACCGTGTAGTTCAATACCATCAATCACGGTGTGTTTAATACAATCAATCACGGTATAGTTCAATACCGTCGATCACCGTGTAGTTCAATGCCGTTGACCATGGTGTAGTTCAATACCGTCGATCACAGTGGATACTGTCGATCACAGTGTAATTCAATACTATTGATCGTGGTGTAGTTTCTTTTTTTTATTTTTTTTTTATTAAATATTTTATTGAAAATTTTTGGTCAACCAACACAGTACATTGTGCATCCTTTACACAATATTATAACAACACAAATAACAATGACCTATTTTATAAACAAACAAAAAAAATGAATAAATAACAAATAACAAAAATGAAAACTAGCCCTAATTGGCAACTGCCTTGTCACAAGTAACACTCTCCAAAAATAAAATTTAACAGTCCAATATATAATTATCTGTAGCAACGACCTATACATACTATACAGTATATATTAACAACCCTGAGAGTCCTTCTGGTTCCTCCTCCCCCCCCCCCCCCCCGATCCTGGGCTGCTGCTGCTGCCTTCTTTTTCCCATTCCGTCTATCTTTCTGCGAGGTATTCGACGAACGGTTGCCACCGCCTGGTGAACCCTTGAGCCAACCCCCTTAGGACGAACTTAATCCGCTCTAGCTTTATAAACCCCGCCATGTCATTTATCCAGGTCTCCACCCCCGGGGGCTTGGCTTCTTTCCACATTAGCAATATCCTGCGCCGGGCTACTAGGGACGCAAAGGCCAAAACATCGGCCTCTCTCGCCTCCTGCACTCCCGGCTCTTGTGCAACCCCAAATATAGCCAACCCCCAGCTTGGTTCGACCCGGACTCCTACTACTTTTGAAAGCACCTTTGTCACCCCCATCCAAAACCCCTGTAGTGCCGGGCATGACCAAAACATATGGGTATGATTCGCTGGGCTTCTCGAGCACCTCGCACACCTATCCTCCACCCCAAAAAATTTACTGAGCCGTGCTCCAGTCATATGTGCCCTGTGTAATACCTTAAACTGAATCAGGCTTAGGCTGGCACACGAGGACAACGAGTTTACCCTGCTTAGGGCATCTGCCCACAGCCCCTCCTCGATCTCCTCCCCCAGCTCTTCTTCCCATTTCCCTTTTAGTTCATCTACCATAGTCTCCCCTTCGTCCCTCATTTCCCTATATATATCTGACACCTTACCATCCCCCACCCATGTCTTTGAGATCACTCTGTCCTGCACCTCTTGCGTCGGGAGCTGCGGGAATTCCCTCACCTGTTGCCTCGCAAAAGCCCTCAGTTGCATATACCTGAATGCATTCCCTTGGGGCAACCCATATTTCTCGGTCAGCGCTCCCAGACTCGCGAACTTCCCATCCACAAACAGATCTTTCAGTTGCATTATTCCTGCTCTTTGCCACATTCCATATCCCCCATCCATTCCCCCCGGGGCAAACCTATGGTTGTTTCTTATCGGGGACCCCCCCAAGGCTCCAGTCTTTCCCCTATGCCGTCTCCACTGTCCCCAAATCTTCAGTGTAGCCACCACCACCGGGCTTGTGGTGTAGTTCCTCGGTGAGAACGGCAATGGGGCTGTCACCATAGCCTGTAGGCTAGTCCCCCTACAGGACGCCCTCTCTAATCTCTTCCACGCCGCTCCCTCCTCCTCTCCCATCCACTTACTCACCATTGAAATATTAGCGGCCCAATGATACTCACTTAGGCTCGGTAGTGCCAGCCCCCCCCTATCCCTGCTACGCTGTAAGAATCCCTTCCTCACTCTCGGGGTCTTCCCGGCCCACACAAAACCCATGATGCTCTTTTCAATCCTTTTAAAAAAAGCCTTCGTGATCACCACCGGGAGGCACTGAAACACAAAGAGGAATCTCGGGAGGACCACCATCTTAACCGCCTGCACCCTCCCTGCCATTGACAGGGATACCATATCCCATCTCTTGAAATCCTCCTCCATCTGTTCCACCAACCGCGTTAAATTTAACCTATGCAATGTGCCCCAATTCTTAGCTATCTGGATCCCCAGGTAACGAAAGTCCCTTGTTACCTTCCTCAACGGTAGGTCCTCTATTTCTCTACTCTGCTCCCCTGGATGCACCACAAACAACTCACTTTTCCCCATGTTCAATTTATACCCTGAAAAATCCCCAAACTCCCCAAGTATCCGCATTATTTCTGGCATCCCCTCCGCCGGGTCCGCCACGTATAGTAGCAAATCGTCCGCATACAAAGATACCCGTTGTTCTTCTCCTCCCCTAAGTACTCCCCTCCACTTCTTGGAACCCCTCAACGCTATCGCCAGGGGCTCAATCGCCAGTGCAAACAATAATGGGGACAGAGGGCATCCCTGCCTTGTCCCTCTATGGAGCCGAAAATATGCAGATCCCCGTCCATTCGTGACCACGCTCGCCACTGGGGCCCTATACAACAGCTGCACCCATCTAACATACCCCTCTCCAAAACCAAATCTCCTCAACACCTCCCACAAATAATCCCACTCCACTCTATCAAATGCTTTCTCGGCATCCATCGCCACTACTATCTCCGTTTCTCCCTCTGGTGGGGCCATCATCATTACCCCTAACAACCTCCGTATATTCGTGTTCAGCTGTCTCCCCTTCACAAACCCAGTTTGGTCCTCGTGGACCACCCCCGGGACACATTCCTCTATTCTCATTGCCATTACCTTGGCATCTACATTTAGGAGGGAAATAGGTCTATAGGACCCGCATTGTAGCGGGTCCTTTTCCTTCTTTAAGAGAAGCGATATCGTTGCTTCAGACATAGTCGGGGGCAGTTGTCCTCTTTCCTTTGCCTCATTAAAGGTCCTCGTCAGTACCGGGGTGAGCAAGTCCACATATTTTCTATAGAATTCGACTGGGAATCCATCCGGTCCCGGGGCCTTTCCCGCCTGCATGCTCCTAATTCCTTTCACCACTTCTTCTACCTCGATCTGTGCTCCCAGTCCCACCCTTTCCTGCTTTTCCACCTTGGGAAATTCCAGCCGATCCAAGAAGCCCATCATTCTCTCCCTCCCATCCGGGGGTTGAGCTTCATATAATTTTTTATAAAATGTCTTGAACACTCCATTCACTCTCTCCGCTCCCCGCTCCATCTCTCCTTCCTCATCCCTCACTCCCCCTATTTCCCTCGCTGCTCCCCTTTTCCTCAATTGGTGTGCCAGCAACCTGCTCGCCTTCTCCCCATATTCGTACTGTACACCCTGTGCCTTCCTCCATTGTGCCTCTGCAGTGCCTGTAGTCAGCAAGTCAAATTCTACATGTAGCCTTTGCCTTTCCCTGTACAGTCCCTCCTCCGGTGCTTCCGCATATTGTCTGTCCACCCTCAAAAGTTCTTGCAGCAACCGCTCCCGTTCCTTACTCTCCTGCTTCCCTTTATGTGCCCTTATTGATATCAGCTCCCCTCTAACCACCGCCTTCAACGCCTCCCAGACCACTCCCACCTGGACCTCCCCATTATCATTGAGTTCCAAGTACTTTTCAATACACCCCCTCACCCTTAGACACACCCCCTCATCTGCCATTAGTCCCATGTCCATTCTCCAGGGTGGGCGCCCTCCTGTTTCCTCCCCTATCTCCAAGTCCACCCAGTGTGGAGCGTGATCCGAAATGGCTATAGCCGTATACTCCGTTCCCCTCACCTTCGGGATCAATGCCCTACCCAGCACAAAAAAGTCTATTCGCGAGTAGACTTTATGGACATAGGAGAAAAACGAGAACTCCTTACTCCTAGGTCTGCTAAATCTCCACGGGTCTACACCTCCCATCTGCTCCATAAAATCTTTAAGTACCTTGGCTGCTGCCGGCCTCCTTCCAGTCCTGGGCTTCGACCTATCCAGCCCTGGTTCCAACACCGTATTAAAATCTCCCCCCATTATCAGCTTTCCCATCTCTAGGTCCGGAATGCGTCCTCGCATCCGCCTCATAAAATTGGCATCATCCCAGTTCGGGGCATATACGTTTACCAAAACCACCGTCTCCCCCTGTAGTTTGCCACTCACCATCACGTATCTGCCCCCGTTATCCGCCACTATAGTCTTTGCCTCGAACATTACCCGCTTCCCCACTAATATCGCCACCCCCCTGTTTTTCGCATCTAGCCCCGAATGGAACACCTGCCCCACCCATCCTTTGCGTAGCCTAACCTGGTCTATCAGTTTCAGGTGCGTTTCCTGTAACATAACCACATCTGCCTTAAGTTTCTTAAGGTGTGCGAGTACCCGTGCCCTCTTTATCGGCCCGTTCAGCCCTCTCACGTTCCACGTGATCAGCCGAGTTGGGGGGCTTCCTACCCCCCCCCCTTGTTGAGTAGCCATCACCTTTTTCCAGCTCCTCACCCGGTTCCCACGCAGCTGTATCTCCCCCAGGCGGTGCCCCCCCGCCCATCCTCTCCCATACCAGCTCCCCCCTCTCCCCAGCAGCAGCAACCCAGTAATTCCCCCCTCCCACCCCCCCCGCTAGATCCCCCGCTAGCGTAATTACTCCCCCCATGTTGCTCCCAGAAGTCAGCAAACTCTGGCTGACCTCGGCTTCCCCCCGTGACCTCGGCTCACACCGTGCGACGCCCCCTCCTTCCTGCTTCTCTATTCCCGCCATGATTATCATAGCGCGGGAACCAAGCCCGCGCTTCTCCCTTGGCCCCGCCCCCAATGGCCAACGCCCCATCTCCTCCACCTCCCCTCCTCCCCCCATCACCACCTGTGGGAGAGAGAAAAGTTACCACATCGCAGGATTAGTACATAAAACCCTTCTTTGCCCCCCACATTCGCCCCACCACTTTGTTCGAACGTTCTTTTTAATAACCCGCTCATTCCAGTTTTTCTTCCACAATAAAAGTCCACGCTTCATCCGCCGTCTCAAAGTAGTGGTGCCTCCCTCGATACGTGACCCACAGTCTTGCCGGTTGCAGCATTCCAAATTTTATCTTCTTTTTATGAAGCACCGCCTTGGCCCGATTAAAGCTCGCCCTCCTTCTCGCCACCTCCGCACTCCAGTCTTGATAAACGCAGATCACCGCGTTCTCCCATTTACTGCTCCGAGTTTTCTTCGCCCATCTAAGGACGATTTCTCTATCCTTAAAACGGAGGAATCTCACCACTATGGCTCTGGGAATTTCTCCTGCTCTCGGCCCTCGCGCCATCACTCGGTATGCTCCCTCCACCTCCAACGGACCCGCCGGGGCCTCCGCTCCCATTAACGAGTGCAGCATCGTGCTCACATATGCCCCGACGTCCGCTCCCTCCACACCTTCAGGAAGACCAAGAATCCTCAGGTTGTTCCTCCTTGCGTTGTTTTCCAGTGCCTCCAACCTTTCCACACATCGTTTCTGATGTGCCTCCTGCGTCTCCGTCTTCACCACCAGGCCCTGTATATCGTCCTCGGTCTCGGCTGCCTTTGCCTTCACGACCCGAAGCTCCCGCTCCTGGGTCTTTTGTTCCTCCTTTAGCCCTTCGATCGCCTGTAGTATCGGGGCCAACAGCTCTTTCTTCATTTCCTTTTTGAGCTCTTCCACACAGCATTTCAAGAACTCTTGTTGTTCAGGGCCCCATGTTAAACTGCCACCTTCCGACGCCATCTTGGTTTTTGCTTGCCTTCCTTGCCGCTGTTCTAAAGGATCCACTGCAATCTGGCCACTCTCTCCTCCTTTTTCCATCCGTATCCAGGGGGGATTCCCTTCTGGTTTACCGCACAGTGTTTTTAGCCGTCAAAATTGCCGTTGGGGCTCCTATCAAGAGCCCAAAAGTCCGTTTCACAGGGAGCTGCCGAAACGTGCGACTCAGCTGGTCATCGCCGCACCCGGAAGTCCTCGTGGTGTAGTTTCAATACCATCGCTCACAGTGTAGTTCAATACCATCAATCATGGTGTTGTTCAACACCATCGATCACAGTATAGTTCAATACCATCGATCATGGTGAGTTTTATACCATTGATCACAGTGTAGTTCAATACCATTGATCACACTGTAGTTTAATACCATCAATCACGGTGTGTTTAATACCATCAATCACGGTGTGTTTAATACCATCGATCACGGTGTAGCACAATACCGTCGGTCACGTGTAGTTCAATACCGCCGAGCAAGGTGTGTTTAATACCGTTGTTCACGGTGCAGTTCAATACCGTCGATCACGGTGTAGTTCAATACCGTCGATCACGGTGTAGTTCAATACCGTCGATCACGGTGTAATTCACCATTGATCACAGTGTATTTCAATACCGTCTATCACAGTGTAGTTCAATACCGTCAACCACGATGTGTTTAATAACGTTGATCATGGTGTGTTTAATAACGTCGATCATTGTGTGTTTAATACCATCGATCATGGTGTGTTTAATACCATCGATCATGATGTAGTACAATACCGTCGATCACAGTGTAGTACAATACCGTCGATCACAGTGTAGTACAATACCGCCGAGCATGATGTGTTTAATACCATCAATCACGGTGTAGTTCAATACCATCCATCACGGTGTAGTTCAGTACCGTCGATCATGGTGTAATTCAATATCGTCGATCACGGTTTAGTTCAATACCGTTGACCATGGTGTAGTTCAATACCATCGATCACAGTGGATACTGTCGATCACAGTGTAATTCAATACTATCGATCATGGTGTGGTTTCAATACCGTCGCTCACAGTGTAGTTCAATACCATCGATCACGGTGTAGTTCAATACCATCAATCACGGTGTTGTTCAATACCATCGATCATGGTGCAGTACAATACCGCCGATCACAGTGTAGTACAATACCGCCGAGCATGGAGTGTTTAATACCATCAATCACAGTGTAGTTCAATACCGTTGATCATGGTGTCATTTGAGAGTACCTTTCAGAAATGGATGTTCAAGCAATGTACCTTTAAGAAATGGAGCTGATCATATTACTGAAGTGATGTCAGAGGGTGGGGGGCGCTGAGCTTACTTCTGCTTTTGGTTTCAGTTTGAGGAGAAAGCTGGGAGTGTCTGTGTGTTTTGCTGAGAGCTGCAGGAAGAAAACGCAGAGCTTGCTGAGAGCTGCAGGAAGAAACAGAGCTGGTCTGTTGATATCTGCAAATCCAAAGACTATAAATATATTGAATGTAACCTAATGTCTGTTTTTGAAGGTTGAATTCTTTTGGATGTTTAAAGGAACAGTGTGAAGGATTATTTAGTGTTGTAGTCTTTTGGGGTTATCTTTGAAGTAATGGGTGTTAAGATATTCAATGTTTATTTTTTAAAGGTTAAATTGAGTTCATAGAATAAACATTGTTTTGTTTGAAAAACCATTTGTCCATAATTGCTATATCACACTTGGAGAGTACGCCGTGTGCTTCCCACACCACAATCTATTAAAAGTTGTGGGTCGGTTGAACTCCATGAAACACTTTGGGGTTCTGTAAACCTGGACCCATAACAATTGGGGGCTCGTCCGGGATAAAAGTCTATCTATTGGATTGGCTTAGTGAACTTAAAGGCGGTGAGCATATTGTAGTTGCTTTTCAGGTGTGGTATTTTAGCATAAGTGGGGATTGTGTTGTCGACAATGGCTCCTTCAGAGGCTCAGACGTTTTGGGGGATGGAGATGGTCACATGCAGTACCTTACGGACAGAGACTAAAAGCAGACTGTTAGATTTTGCAAAAACATTGCAGTTAACATTGCTGGCAAAATGCGAAAAGATGAGGTAATTATGGCGGTGATTAAGCATTTATAGTTGCCTGAGATACCGTTTGATTCATTGGAAATGGCAAAAATTCAATTGCAAATTAAACAAATGGAAGATGAGAAAGAATTAAAGCAGCTTGAATGCGAAAGAGGTAGAGAGGAAAAAGAAAGAGAGAGAGAGAGAAAAAAAAGGAGAGAGAAGAAATGAGAAAAGAAAGAATAGCCCGAGCAGAACAAAACGAAAAAGAAAGGGAGATACAGATCAGGGAAAAAGATAAAGAGAGAAAGTTTGAACTTCAGAAAATGGCCATGAAACATGACAGTCAGTTAAAATTGGCGGATGTAAAGGGAAACGTACAGTTGGATGATAGTGATGAGGATAGTGAGAAAGAGCGTCATAGTCGAAGGCTTGGTGGGAATCTATTTAAATATGTCCAAGCATTGCCAAAGTTAGACAAGAAGGAGGGAGAAGCCTTTTTCATTTCTTTTGAGAAGGTAGCTAAACAAATGAAACCGCCACAGGACAAGTGGGTATTACTGATTCAAACAAAGCTGGTAGGTAGAGCAAGTGAAGTCTTTGCATCACTACCGGAGGAGGTATCTGGAACGTATGAGGAGGTGAAAAAATCCATCTTAGGTGCATATGAGCTAGTGCCTGAAGTCTACAGACAAAGGTTTAGAAATTTAAGGAAAGAATTTGGTCAAACACACATGGAGTTTGAAAGGCTCAAACAAGAGTAATTTTGATAGGTGGATAAGGGCTTTGAAAATAGACCAAACATATGAAGCTCTCAGAGAAATTATACTTCTGGAGGAGTTTAAAAATTCAATTCCTGATGTAGTGAGAACTCACGTGGAAGAGCAGAGGGTTAAAACTGCACGGTTAGCAGCATAAATGGCAGATTATTATGAATTAGTTCATAAATCAAAGATTGGTTCCGACATCAGTTTCAGCCGGTGAGGGATAAAAACTGGGGACATGAGAAATACTCAAGTGGTAAAGGTAAAGGTGATCTGATGGGAGACAATAAAGAGAGTGTACCTCCAGATTAAAAAATAAATCCAGGAGGGTGGAAAAGAAATGAAAAGTTTCAAATGTTTTCACTGCAATAAACTAGGCCATGTAAAGTCAGTGTTGGTGGTTGAAGAAAAGCACTGGGAAGGCTGATGTGGTAAAACAGGATAAGACAGTGGGGTTTGTTAAAGTGGTAAAGGAAAGCTCAAGGGAAATGAAGGAGGTGCAAACGATTGTACAGCCTGTTCAAGAAGTAATTGTTAAGAAGGTGCCAGATGTCTTTAAATAATTTACTTGTGTGGGTAAAGTTTACTCATGTGTATCAGGAGGAGCAGGTAAAGAAGTCACAATTTTAAGAGATACAGGGGCTAGTCAATCTTTAATGGTAAGAGATGAGGAATTATGTAGTTTGAGAAGAATGTTGCCAGAAAAGGTGGTGATATGTGGAATTCAGGGTGAGAGGAGTAGCGTTCCATTATATAAGGTAAGGTTGGAAAGTCCAGTGAAGAGTGGTGAAGTGGTAGTAGGAGTAATAGATAAACTATCTTGTCCAGGAATACAGTTTATCTTGGGTAATGATATAGCTGGATTGCAGGTGGGAGTGGTGCCTACTGTGGTTGATAAGCCAGTGGAAAATCAGACAACTGAAGGGTTGAAGGACGAATATCCTGGGATTTTTCCGGATTGTGTAGTAACAAGGTCGCAAAGTCACAGGTTAAGACAAGAGGAGAAATCAAAGAGTGAAGATGAAGTTGACGTGCAATTATCAGAAATGTTTTTTGATCAGATGGTTGAAAAAGAACAAGAACAGGTGGAGGATGAGGCGAATATTTTTCGTTCAAGAAAATTGGCGGAGTTACAACAGAAATATGTAGAAATAAAACAGATATATCAGAAAGTATATATGGTAAAGGAATCTGAGAGTATACCAGAGTGTTATTACCGTTAAAGTGATGTCTTGATGAGAAAATGGAGACCTGTACATATGCAGGCGGATGAAAAGTGGGCAGAAGTTCATCAAGTAGTATTGCCGGTAGGGTATAGAAAGGAGGTGTTGCGAGTGGCACATGAGGTACCAGTGGGAGGTCATTTGGGGATAAGGAAAACTCAAGCTAAAATCCAGAAACATTCTTATTGGCCTAGACTACATAAAGATGTAGTTACATTTTGTCAATCATGTCACCCATCTCAAGTGACAGGGAAACCTCAAGCAGTGATAAAACCAGCACCCTTAATACCCATTCCAGCATTTGAGGAACCTTTTACAAGGGTCCTAATTGATTGTGTAGGACCGCTTCCTAGAACAAAAAGTGGGAATCATTATCTTTTGACTATAATGGATGTGTCTACTAGGTTTCCAGAGGCCTTTCCAGTGCGTAATATTACAGCTAAAAAAATTGTGGAACAAAGAACAAAGAAATGTACAGCACAGGAACAGGCCCTTCTGCCCTCCAAGCCCGTGCCGACCATGCTGCCCGACTAAACTACAAACTTCTACACTTCCTGGGTCCGTATCCCTCTATTCCCAGCCTATTCATGTATTTGTCAAGATGCCCCTTAAATGTCACTATCGTCCCTGCTTCCACCACCTCCTCAGGTAGTGAGTTCCAGGCACCCACTACCCTCTGTGTAAAAAACTTGCCTCGTACATCTACTCTAAACCTTGCCCCTCTCACCTTAAACCTATGCCCCCTAGTAATTGACCCCTCTACCCTGGGGAAAAGCCTCTGACTATCCACTCTGTCTATGCCCCTCATAATTTTGTATACCTCTATCAGGTCGCCCCTCAACCTCCTTCGTTCCAGTGAGAACAAACCGAGTTTATTCAACCGCTCCTCATAGCTAATGCCCTCCATACCAGGCAACATTCTGGTAAATCTCTTCTGCACCCTCTCTGAAGCCTCCACATCATTCTGGTAGTGTGGCGACCAGAATTGAACACTATACTCCAAGTGTGGCCTAACTAAGGTTCTATACAGCTGCAACATGACTTGCCAATTCTTATACTCAATGCCCCGGCCAATGAAGGCAAGCATGCCGTATGCCTTCTTGACTACCTTCTCCACCTGTGTTGCCCCTTTCAGTGACCTGTGGACCTGTACTCCTAGATCTCTTTGACTTTCAATACTGTTGAGGGTTCTACCATTCACTGTATATTCCCTACCTGCATTAGCCCTTCCAAAATGCATTACCTCACATTTGTCCGGATTAAACTCCATCTGCCATCTCTCCGCCCAAGTCTCCAGACAATCTAAATCCTGCTGTATCCTCCGACAGTCCTCATCGCTATCCGCAATTCCACCAACCTTTGTGTCGTCTGCAAACTTACTAATCAGACCAGTTACATTTTCCTCCAAATCATTTATATATACTACAAAGAGCAAAGGGTACAATTCAGGATGCAGCCACGTACGACCCGGCAGTTGCGATTCTAAAGAGACAGTCCGTGAAGCCCGTGAACGAAGTGTTCGCGCGGCAGCTCCTCACTGCCCGCCGACAATGCGCCGAGGAATCGCTGGACGAGTACCTGGAGAACCTGACTCTATTCACCCGTAACTGCAACTACAAGGATGTGAAGGCTGACGAGCACATGAAACTGATGATCCGGGACACCTACGTGGCTGGGGTCAGGTCTAACTACATCCGGCAGTGACTGCTGGAAAACGGGGCCACTGACTTACAGGTAAAGCTAGCCTCCTCGTTAGAGGTGGCCTACCAGAGCCTCAGCGCGTTCCCGGCAGACCCAGCAAACCCCTCGTGGGCACCATAGTCGCGGCCTTCACCAGACCCGACTACGTCCCAGGCCTGTGCCGCATGGCTGCCCGTTCCGCCCGGGGGACCGCCTTGCTACTTCTGCGGTCAGGGCCAACAACCCCGGCAGCGTTGCCAAGCCTGCACCGCGACATGCAGCGACTGCGGCAAAAAGGGACATTTCGCCAGTCTGTCTGGCCCGATCCAAAGCCCCTAAGTCGAAAGCGTACCAGGCCCAACCCACGGACGCACAGGCCCGCAGACCCTACAATGTGACTGCGTGCCTGCCGGCACCGCCCCCTTCAGACGCGTCATCCGCCTCGTGCAGCTCGTGAGGACAGCCATCTTTTTCCTAGAATTTCATAGAATTTACAGTGCAGGAGGCCATTCGGCCCATCGAGTCTGCACCGGCTCTTGGAAAGAGCATCCTACCCAAGGTCAACACCTCCACCCTATCCCCATAACCCAGTAACTCCACCCAACACTAAGGGCAATTTTGGACACTAAGGGCAATTTTATCATGGCCAATCCACCTAACCTGCACATCTTTGGACTGTGGGAGGAAACCGGAGTACCCGGAGGAAACCCACGCACACACGGGGAGGATGTGCAGACTCCGCACAGACAGTGACCCAGTAGTGGATTAATGGTACATCAATTTATTACACAAAGACATCACTATGGAAGTCGCTCCGAAGCCTGACCAATTGGAACTCGACGCACGGGCAGCAGAAGCTAAGGAAATCTTCTTCCACTGGCTCTGCTGTTTTGAGAATACCTCGACTCCTCTGCAACGCCTCCCTCCGACGCCCTCAAGCTGCTCCTCCTCCACGCCCGGGTGAGCGTTTATTACACAAGAACTTTAACATGTGTGAACCGTGGGGGCGGCCATATTGGTCGCCATCTTCAGCACCAACCGACACGTGCGACCGATGGGGGCCGCCATCTTACGACTCCGATACCTCCGACCATGCAGACTGCCCTCAGCTCAGTGCAGTCACCCTCGACCAGTCGCGTCCAAAACACCTGAAGAACTCGATGATGGCCGCCCGGGTCAATGGGCACGAGACCCCCTGTCTTTTTGACTCCGGGAGCACAGGGAGATTCGTCCACCCCGACATGGTAAGGCACTGCTCCCCCCACATCTACCCCGCGTCCCAGACAATCTCCCTCGCTTCCGGATCCCATTCGGTACAGATCCGGGGGTACTGTGTCGCGAATTTGCGCGATACAGGGTGCTGAGTACGCCCATTTTAAACTGTATGTCCCCCCCCTCACCTCTGCGCACCCCAACTGCTTGTACTCGACTTCCAATGCAGTCACCAAAGCCTGACGCTAAAGTTTGGCGGACCCCAGCCCCATCTCACTATATGTAGCCTCGCGATCCTTAAGGTTGCCCCACCCTTCGCTCTTTGCGAACCTCACCCCCGACTGCAAGCCCGTTGCCACCAGGAGCAGGCGGTACAGTTCGCAAGACATGGCTTTTATCAAGTCGGAGGTCCAGCGAATTGAGGGAGGGGTCATCGAGTCCAGCAACAGCCCCTGGAGAGCACAAGTGGTTGTTGTCAGGACCGGGGAAAAGAATCGGATGGTTGTAGACTACAGCCAGACCATTAACCGGTTCACACAACTTGATGCGTACCCACTCCCCCGCATAGCGGAGATGGTCAACCAGATCGCACAGTACCGGGTGTTCTCCACGGTCGATCTGAAGTCTGCCTACCACCCGCTCCCGATCCGCCCGGAAGATCGGCACTACACTGCTTTTGAAGCAGCCGGCCGACTCTTCCACTTCCTCAGGATCCCTTTCGGCGTCACTAATGGGGTCTCAGTTTTTCAGAGAACGAATGGTGGGCCAGTACGGGTTGCGGGCTATACCCGTACTTAGACGATGTTACCATCTGCGGCCATGATCAGCAGGACCATGATGCCAACCTCCAGAGGTTCCTCCAGGTCGCCCAATCACTCAGCCTCACATATAACAAAGAGAAGTGCGTTTTGCGCATAACCCGGCTAGCCATCCTCGGCTATGTCGTGGAAAACTGAGTCCTAGGACCCGATGCCGACCGCATGCGCCCCCTCATAGAACTTCCCTTTCCCCTCTGCCTCAAGGCCCTCAAACGCTGCCTGGGGCTCTTTTCCTACTACGCCCAGTGGGTCCCCAACTATGCGGACAAAGCCCGCCCACTTATCAAAGCCACTATATTCCCCCTGACAGCTGAGGCCCGCTCGGCCGATATTGTCAAAGCCGCGATGCAGGCGGTGGACGAGTCCATCCCTTTCCAGGTAGAGAGCGATGTGTCAGACGTCATCCTGGCCGCCACCCTCAACCAGGCGGGCAGGCCAGTTGATTTCTTTTCTAGAACCCTCCACGCTTCTGAGATTCGACACTCCTCTGTCGAGAAAGTAGCGCAAGCTATTGTGGAGGCTGTGCGGCACTGGAGGCACCACCTAGCCGGTAGGAGGTTCACCCTCGTCACCGATCAAGGGTCGGTTGCCTTTATGTTCGACAACGCTCAACGGGGCAAAATAAAAAAACGACAAAATCTGGAGGTGGCGAATCGAACTCTCCACCTAGACGTACAATATTAAGTATCGTCCTGGGGAGCTCAACGAGCCCCCAGATGCCCTGACCCGCTACACATGCGCCAGCGCGCAAGACGACCGACTTCGGGCTATCCACATTGATCTCTGTCATCCGGGGGTCACTCGGCTTATCCACTTTATTAAAGCCTGCAACCTGCCCTACTCCACCGAGGAGGCCAGGGCCATGACCAGGGATTGCCAAGTCTGTGCAAGCCGCACTTCTACCGGCCAGACAAGGCCCACCTGGTGAAGGTCTCCCGGCCCTTTTTCATAAAATTTACAGTGCAGAAGGAGGCCATTCGGCCCATCGAGTCTGCACCGGCTCTTGGAAAGAGCACGCTACCCAAGGTCCACACCTCCACCCTATCCCCATAACCCAGTAACCCCACCCAACACTAAGGGCAATTTTGGACACTAAGGGCAATTTATCATGGCCAATCCACCTAACCTGCACATCTATGGACTGTGGGAGGAAACCAGAGCACCCGGAGGAAACCCACGCACACACGGGGAGGATGTGCAGACTCCGCACAGACAGTGACCCAAGCCGGAATCGAACCTGGAACCCTGGAGCTGTGAAGCATTTGTGCTATCCACAATGCTACCGTGCTGCCTTTGAGCGCCTCAGCATCGACTTCAAAGGGCCCCTCCCTTCCACCAACCGTAATATATACTTCCTGACCTTCATTGACGAATACTCTCGCTTCCCCTTCGCTATCCCATGTCCCGGCATGACCTTGGCCACCGTTATAAAGGCACTGCACAGCATCTTCACCCTGTTCGGTTTCCCTGCATACGTCCAAAGTGACCAGGGCACCTCGTTCATGAGCGATGAGCTGCGTCAGTACTTGCTCAGTAAGGGCATCGCCTCGAGCAGGACTGCAAGCTACAACCCGCAGGGAAACGGGCAGGTGGAGAGGGAGAACGTGACAGTGTGGAAGGCCGCCCTACTTGCCCTTTGGTCTAGACGTCTCCCGATTCCCCGCTGGCAGGAGGTCCTCTCCGACGCGCTCCACTCCATTAGATCGCTCCTCTGCACAGCCACGAATGAGACCCCTCACGGCCGTTTGTTTGTCTTCCCTAGGAAGTCCATCTCCGGCGTCTCGCTTCCAATCCTGGCTGACAACTCCGGGACCTGTCCTTCTCTGGAAGCATTCGAGGAGCCATAAGACCGACCCCCTGGTCGAGAGGATCCAGCTGCTGCACGCCAACCCCCAATACGCCTACGTCACGCACCAAGATGGACGGCAAGATACGGTCTCCCTCCGGGACCTGGCCCCTGCTGGATCCCATGCCAACACGCCCCCCCCCCTTGATTACCACCACCCCCCTAACCCTTTACACCCCCCCGGGGGTCCCTGTACTGTCTCGAGCCCACGCTGCCGCAATCCACCTCCCACTTACCGCTAACCACCACCCCCCCTGCCTACCCCCACTCCTCAACCGTCGCTGACACGCCGGACCGAAGCTCCAGACGGCACACTCCCGGAGTCAACGACCACGTCGGCAGCACCCGCCGCACCGCCAGGACTGAGGAGGTCCAATAGAAAAATCCGGTCTCCAGACAGACTGAACAATTGTTGACCCCCCTTCACCCCCGCTGGACTTCATTTTTTTTAATAGGGGGTGAATGTATTCACCAGAATAAGTTGTCTGTAGAGTATTGTAATATGATCTTTTCCATGTAGTGTACTGGAACCCTGGTGGGTTCTGGCTCTGGCTCCGCCCCCCAGGACGGTATATAGACCGGCCGGCCGCCTGGGTCGGCGCTCAGTTGTTACAGCAATCTCAGGCAGGCACGTTCTTCTCTAATAAAGCCTATGTTCTCTCGCTCTCGTCGTCTAGCAGTGGATTAATGGTACATCAGTGTGCTTAATACCAGCGATCACGGTGTGTTAAATACCGTTGATCACAATGTAGTTCAAAACCATCGATGACAGTGTAGTTCAATACTGCCGATCACAATGTAGTTCAATACTGCCGATCACAGTGTAGTTCAACACCACCGATCACAGTGTAGTTCAATACCGTCGATCACAATGTAGTTTCATACCATGGATCAAAGTGTAGCTTAATACCGTCATTCACAGTGTGTTTAATACCGGCAATCATAGTGTAGTTCAATACTGTCAGTCACAGTGTATTTAATATCATCAATCACGGTGTATTTAATTCCATCGATCAAGGTGTAGAACAATACCGTTGATCACCGTGTAGTTCAATACCGTTGATCATGGTGTATTCAATACCGTCGATCACTGTGTAGTTCAACCCCGTCATTCATGGGTGTAATTCAATATCGTCGATCACGGTGTAATTCAATACCATCGATCACAGTGTCGTTCAATCCCGTCAATCATGGTGTAATTCAATATCGACGATCACGGTGTAGTTTAATACCGTCATTCACAGTGTGTTTAATACGGTGAATCACAGTGTACTTCAATACCGTCAATCGCAATGTGTTTAATATTTCTTACAATGTCTTTTTAATCTTCTGACCTTGATAAATCCACCACTGTTCATGCCGGCCTGCCAACGTCCATCCTCTCTAATATTTGGTTAATTTAAAGCTCTACTCCCCGTGTCTTAATTTACACCAAGATTCATTCATCCACTACATTTCTCCTGTAGCCCGTCCACTCCAGCCCTCCCCATCAGCACCCACCCCTCCTCCCCACTCATCACCTTCCCTGTCACATCTCCTCACCACCCCCACCCCATCACCTCTCCCCTGCACTCCTCCCCGGAGAATACGGCAGTCGGCGGGGGGGGGTCGGAGAATCCCACCCATGATCTCCATTCCTTCACTGTCGCAGGGTCAAAATCCTAACACCACTGTGGGTGTATCTACATCACATGGACTACAATGGCTCAAGAAGGCAGCTCACCACCACGTTCTGAAGGATAACGAAGGATGGACAATAAATGCTGGCCTAACCAGCGACACCCACATCTCATGAATGACAAAAAGTATATTCCATATTTGCGACTGATGACTCACCGCTGAGTACATGATGAATTTATGAGTGGAATTGGTTCCATTTACTACTTGGGCAATGTTCTGAAGGATTTGTTTGAGGAGCACACCTGCAACAAGAACAAATCTTTAGACACAGAATAAAGGAAAGAGATAAACACAAGAGTTCACACTTGTACATTTAATGGTCATTCCTGTTTAGTCCCATATTTTCCCTTTCTTTTATTTTGCTGTTATTATTTTGATCCATGGATGATTATTGGACATGTGACTTTAAGGCAAGCAGCCTATATCTTTAATTCAAGTGGAATTATTCAGAAGGAACAGGAAAGAACATTTAGCTAATCTGTTTAAACTGGAGCTGCAGATTTTTCAGCACCAGAGAGAGAGTTGGTTGGGACTCGGTTTAATTAATTGGCTGGTGGGCAATGACTTGCCCAAAAGGCTGTGCTCTACCTGGTAACAGGTGGTGATTGGATCCTATCCACTGGGATGCATTTCAGAGTCCCAAGGTTTCAGTTTTGAATCTGGCAGCACAAGGGGCAGAACTGACTAACTCTCTCTCCAGAAGCCGGCTATCTCTCTCTCCAGAGAGCTTGTGGGGGCTATATTCCTGAAAACATAAGAGGCCTAAATACAAACCGTGAACTGAAAGCAAAGTTTGAACAGAAGGTGCTTCTCCAGAAAAGCTGTGAGTACTGCATGTCTAAACTACAGAGAACCTGGATGAATGAATCTACAGAGAAGACCATTACAGCTGTAAACCCAAGACTTTAATCTGCAAGGTTGCTGTGAAGAAAAGTGTGCTAAAAACCATCACCTGAAACAAAGGTGGGATACTTTGACCCGCCGCACCCATTTTCTGGAGCGGCGCACACACCCCTGCCGGCAGTGGTAACCTCCGTCCCAGCAGCCGGATATTGTGGGCACCACCACGCAGTCGGGAAATCCGCGGGCGTGAGTGCGCTCCCAGTGAAACAGAGTTACAGCACTCAGATTACAATTGTATTTTATCATTCAAGTCAGAAGCAGAAACTGTGAAACCCAGAGACTGGTCCGTGTGGGGATACTGAACTGCTACATCTGGATTTCAGGGGTAAGTGTCATTAGCCGGGGAACTTGCCTCTAGTTTGCTCAATTGTTGAAATTACACATTTACTTTAAAAGCATTGGCAGATGGGATGGTGCTGGTCACTCTAACTGATCCATACAGCCCACATTCAGGAATGTGTACATACTGCCCAAAACTGTAAACAGCAAAGCTCAAGGGTGTAACAGGGAGGCCCTTTGTGATCTGTTTTGATAATTGTTTCAAAGTAGATTGGGAAACAGGTGGCCAAAATATATTAAAATTTAAACTCTTTGCTTCACAATAATAGTCAAAGCAAATTGCAGCGACGTCATGCAATGTGTCAACACTCCTGAAAGACACAGCGGACGAAGCAGAATAAACCCGCAACCATTTCCCTGCATGGGTTGGTTTACACTGTCTTCAGCATTCCTGCTTTTAGCTAGCTTTTAACCACAGCATTTTACTTTCCAATTTTTGGCTTTTATCCAGCTTTCACCTTGTGAGTCACTTTTGTGCTGAGGTGATCACATCTGAGACAACTGGCTTCTGTAAAACATCTTCAACATTAAACAACATATCAAGAAACTTAACAGGAGAGTAACCAGCTGTGGGACTGGGAGAGGGTCCACAGATAAAGGATGGTCATGGAGGGAATTGAAAACAAGGAGAAACATTTAAATCTGAGATGTTGTCGAAGCAGGAGCCAATATAAATTGACAAGAATAGTAATGATGGGGGAGGAGTGCAGGGGAGAGGGTGGTGAGATGTGACAGGGAAGGTGATAGGTGGGGAGGAGGGGTGGGTGCTGATGGGGAGGGCTGGAGTGGGCGGGCTACAGGAGAAATATAGTGGGTGAATGAATCTTGGTTGAGCAGAGCTTTAAATTAACCAAATATTAGAGAGGATGGACGTTGGCAGGCCGGCATGAATAGTGGTGGATTTATCAAGGTCAGAAGATTAAAAAGACATTGTAAGAAATAAGGACTCATAAGAAATGATTTTTTTTAAGAATTATCTCGAATACTATCAGGAGTTAGCTAGTACAACATTAACTCTCAATTTCTGAAAAACATGAACAATTCTAAGGATTAAGGGCACCTTAAATAAGGATGTCCGTCACAGCACGGTTGCACAATGCAGCCTCATATTGCACCATCTGAGGCATTGCAGCCTCACAGCGCCGGGGATCTGGGTTTGATTCCGACCTCGGTGATTGTGTGCGGAGTCTGCACGTTCTCCCCGTGTCTGTGTGCATTTCCTCCGGGTGCTCCGGTTTCCTCCCACTGTCCAAAGATGTGCAGGTTAGGTAGATTGGCCATGATCAATGCGCAGGGCATGGGGGAAAGGGCAGAGGAGTGGGCCTAGGTAATGTGCTCTTTCAGAGGGTCGGTGCAGGCTCGATGGGCCAAATGGCTGCCTTCTGCACTGAAAGGATTCTATAGAAATAAAGCTTGTGCTCCTCACATTGTGAACACTAGACTCTACAAACATTCCAGGACCAATAGCAGAAAGTTTGCTGGTGTTGGCCTCCAGCATGAAGTAAAGAAAAAAAGGGATCCCAAGCTGGTGAGGGACACAGATTGGGGTAGTGACCACCCTGACATTTTGGGTATCTGTTGGTTAGAAAGGCTTGAGTGGCTGATTGAAATGGGGTAAGCCCTTAGGAATAAAGCACATTAACAAGTGCGTGGATACGGGGGGGGGGGGGGGGGGGCAGTCACCTAGTTCTGTTGTCAGATGGACCAGGGAAGATTTCGGAAGATGGGGGAAAGAGTTCCCTAACAATTCAACTGGACAGCAGAACCTACTGAGAATAGGACACACTATGCTAACTGTCCGTTTGTTCTCTGGGATCAATGAAGTGGGCTCTCAACTATCATGGGTCGTTTACCTCTTCAGCCTATTTAGCCAATGTGTCATATCCAGACTGCTGCTTTTTAATAAACTTAATAAACTATCTTAAAATTATTTATGAATAGTTGACTGCCTGTCTTAGCTATCTGTGGCCCCCAATTGGTGTCAGGAGTGGGATCCACAGTCTTTGTCATTAGCCTGAGATCTGAGAAGCAAAGTTTCTAAGCTGTGGTTAAAGGTGCATCATGTAGTTATGAAGTGAGGCCAGCAGTCACAATGCATTGGCACATTCTGGGGAAAGACTGATAGAGAGTCTGACTGAGAAAACAGGCAATGGTCTGTAATGAAAAATTAAGTTGAAAAAAGTCCAGAATAAGTCGGTTTACAATGCATGTGCTTTTTGCCTTACAGCTAAATAAAAAAGTACAATGAGTTAAGGGAACAGATGTGATGAATCGAAGAGATTGATACATATTGTATTTTTTATCTGTTGCAATAATGTTTTTTTAAGGCGAGTTCAGGTGTATATATCTGTTGCAGTAATATTAAAGAATCTAGGTTAAGGGTTACAGACTCTGCAGCTGCAAATGGTGCAATTAAGGCGTTATAAAAGTGAGAACATCATTAATTCCAAGCATGCATGTGGTTACAAAGAGAAGCTTAATGGAATGTTATGATTGCTGGAAATTCCCTGGGCAGTAGATAATTTGAGACATTGTGTTTAGACTCAGGTAGGCAGACCAGAGGACCAGAGCGGGATAAAGATGATGTAATTGATGGGAGGAGCCAGGTCTGTAGCAGGCAGTTTAGCTTTTAGTTTTGCTGGGAACTTTAAGCTGAGCAGCATCTTTTACCAAAGGCTGTCAGGTTAAGCAGTAGTCTGACACCTACACAAATCTGCTGACTGTTTCATAGAACATAGAACTGTACAGCACAGTACAGGCCCTTCGGCCCACGATGTCGTGCCGAACTAGTCTGAAACTAAGGTCAAATCAACCTACTCCCAATCATTCTAGTGCACTCCATATGCCTATCCAATAACCGCTTGAAAGTTCCTAAAGTGTCCGACTCCACTACCATAGCTGGGAGTGCGTTCCACGCCCCAACCACTCTCTGAGTAAAGAACCTCCCTCTGACATCCTTCCTATATCTTCCACCATAGTTATGCCCCCTTGTAACAGCTACATCCACCCGAGGAAAAAGTCGCTGAACGTCCACTCTATCTATCCCTCTCATCATCTTATACAGCTCAATTAAGTCACCTCTCATCCTCCTTCGCTCCAATGAGAAAAGCCCTAGCTCCCTCAACCCTCGCGACCCACGCCGGCCGACCTTCGCGACCCACCATTTTCTCTTACCGTTAATGCGAGAGGTGAGCCTGCTTGGTCCACATGATCTCACTCCAATCAGGTTCACAGGAAGAGAGGGCTATGCGCATATCGGATTCAGCCGGTTCCTTTGTGGCGTCTTCATCTTTGTGAGGACGGAAAATCCAACCTCGCACATGTAGGTCGTTGTGAAGGGCAAGAGCAACAAAATGCTTGTTTTGCTCAGCTCCGGATACTCCTCAGAGATGCTACTCCAGAATGCTGACAGCCTCATTGACTTGTGCCGTGTTTTTAATATGCTGTCACAGCTGAGACGCATAAGCTCAATTTCTTCTTTTGGAGGAAGCTGCAAGTTAAGAACTGATTCTGGGGTCTCAAACTCAAAGGGATTTTTCACCCACCTCCTCTCTCTCAGAATCTTAAACGTCTCCTCTGGAAAGTAGCGACCAAAATTGTCGATCAGGGCAGCCAGATGCCACTCAATAAGGCTTGCCAATCCATTTACAGTTTCCTTACTAATGCTGTTTTCATTAATGTGTCGTAGCAGTGTGGGAAACATGTAGTAGTTTTGGCTTCGCACTCGCAATTGCCAAACTTTCAATATCTTTTCGAAAGCTTCGATTTCTTCAGAGTGCCGAAAGCAATCATCATCCTTTCCTTGCAATTTGAGGTTCAGTTCATTTAGAATTGAAAAGATGTCTGCAAGGTAAGACATTGCTAGCATCCAAGTTTCATCAGCAAACAAATCAGCCAGAGGGGACAATTTCTCGAGGAGAAAAGCGTGGATTTCGTACCTCAGTTCGTAAACTCTGAGTAGCACCCGACCCTTTGACAGCCAACGTACTTCTGTGTGGAACAATAAATGTGTGTGCTCAGCCCCCATATCGGAACACAGAGTGTCAAAACGTCTGGTATTGAGTGGGCTGCGTTTAATGAAATTCACAACTTTCACTATTCCTTTCAAAACCACTTTAAGACTGGATGGAATTCCTTTCGATGCCAGTGCCTCACGGCGAATAAAACAATGATTCCAAACAACGTCCTGACCAGCTGCCTCCTTAATCCTTACTATAACTCCGCTGTCTTTCCCAGTCATGTTGGCTGCTCCTTTGCTTGTGATTCCTCTGCAATTACCCCAGGCGAGCCCACACTTTCCAACCACAAAACTATTCAAAACTTGCATTTCACTTTTTCAACGAACCTCTCATCTATGACCGTACGAACTATATCTAATGCTGCAGGGAGAATTAATCTCTCTGCTATAGTGTGGCGCATTTTCTCTTTAGCCACACGGTAAGCTATCATGTAAGAGGCTAACTGTACTTTGTCGTTCAATGTAACAATGAGGACTTCAGCCGACGATTTAAGTTCTCGTTGCATCCTTTGAAAAAAATCAAGAGGTTTGTCCTCGAACTCGCCATGCCTTCAAATGCCTTTGAAGTTTTGAGGGTTTTAAATTTTCATTTGCCAGCACTTCCCTGCATATAACGCACATGGGCCTTGCATCCTGATTCGCATTGGCGCAATTAATAAATCCATACCTTAACAAATCGTCTTTATACTGCTTTGTGCCTGATTTCAGTTTCTTCTTAATGGGCTGTTCACCAGAGGCCCTGGAGCTCACACCAACACTGCTTTGTCCTGGTGTGGACCCTCCTGAACAGCTCTCACCAACACTGCTTTGTCCTGGTGTGGACCCTCCTGAACAGCTCTCACCAACACTGCTTTGTCCTGCTGTGGATTCTCCTGAGCCACTCTCTTCAGCGGGCTTAGTTGTGAGATCCTGGCCTGTTTGTGTCTCTGGTCCTCTCTTCCTTACAACAAAACGATCCATTTTAAATTTTACTGTCCTGTTGCTTGTTTGCTGCTAACAAAATGGAGGAAACGCAATCGCGCCCAAAGCACGTGACGTCAACGTTCGGGGGGGTGTGACCTGCCCACTGCCTCCCTTTAGGCAGGAAGATTAGATAGATTTGGTAAAAAAATCTTGTGTGTCTCTGCAGCAGCCGGCTTTTAATTACGCCAGCTGCAAGCGGCCTTTAAAATGGCCGTGAACATATTTTTTAAAAATCGGCTGCATTGCGTATGCGCGCCCGATGATCATTTTGAAGGCCGCTTGAAGCCGGCATTATTAAAAGCCGGCTGCTGCGGCTGATTCACGCAATCGGGAGCGCTGTGAAGGACAGCTCCGCGACCCTCCCGACACTCGCCCGCGACCCACCCGCCCGCGGGTCACGCCCCCGAGTTTGAAGAACACTGCTCTATGCCATGCCTCCTTACTTTCTACATGAGCCGACCATGGGGCACCTTATCAAACATCTTCCTAAAATCCATGTATACAACATCTACCTTCATCTATATACATCGTTACCTCCTCAAAGAATACAATCAAACTTGTGAGGCAAGACTTACCCCTCACAAATCCGTGCTGACTATCCTGGATTAAGCTGTATCTTTCCAAATGATCATAAATCCTATCCCTCAGGACCCTTTCCAATAATTTACCTATGACCGAAGTGAGATTAACCCGCCTATAATTCCCAGGATTATGCCTATTCCCTTTCTTGAACAAGGGGACAACATTCGCCTCTCTCCAGTCTTCTGGCACTATTCCTGTAGACAGTGAGGATATAAAGACCAAAGCCAAAGGCTCTGCAATCTCATCCCTCGCCTCCCAAAGAATCCTAGGATATATCCCATCAAGCCCAGGGGACTTATCTATCCTCAGGCTCCTCAAAATTTCTAACACATCTTCTACCTCCTCCAGCCTACCAGCCTGTATCGCACTACCCTCCTCAACAACATGGCCCCTCTCCTTTGTGAACACTGAAGAAAAGTATTCATTTCGGGCCTCTCCTATATCTTCAGACTCCATGCACACGTTCCCACTACTGTCCTTGACCAGCCCTAACTTCACCTTGGTCATTCTTTTATTCCTCACATAAGTGTAAAAAGCCTTGGGGTTTTCCTTGATCCTACCCGCCAAGGACTTCTCATGCCCCCTCCTAGCTATCCTAAGCCCTTTCTCGAGCTCCTTCCTAGCTATCTTGTATCCCTCAAGTGCCCTAACTGAACCTTGTTTTCTCATCCTTACATAAGCCCCCTTCTTCCTCTTGACAAAACATTCAAGCTCTTTTGTAAACCATGGTTCCCTCACTCGACCATTTCCTCCCTGCCTGTCAGGGACATACATATCAAGGACACGCAGTATTTGCTCCTTGAACAAGCTCCACATCTCAATTCTGCCTATCCCTGACAGTTCCTGTTTCCATCTTATGCTCCCCAATTCTTGCCTAATCTCATCGTAATTACCCTTCCCCCAGTTATAAACCTTGCCCTGCCGTATGTTCGTATCCCTCTCCATTGCTATAGTGAAAGTCACCGAATTGTGGTCACTATTTCCAAAGTGCTCTCCCACAACCAAATCTAACACTTGGCCCGGTTCATTACCCAGTATCAAATCCAATGTGGCCCCGCCTCTTGTCGGTCTATCCACATATTGTGTGAGGAAACCCTCCTGCACGCACTGAATAAAAACAGCCCCATCCAAACTATTCGAATTATAGTGGTTCCAATCAATATTTGGAAAGTTAAAGTCATCCATGACAACTATCCTGTGACTACCGCACCTATCCAAAATCTGCATTGCAATCTTTTTTCCTGAAAGAATCTCTCTTACTCTCTCTTTAAACAGTCTTTCCAAGAAATCTCTATCCAGAGGGCACCAAGTAACCCTGTTTGTGCTAACTTTGACCTGTGAGGGGCTTTGCTTAATTGGAGATAAAGTATAAATTAGTAGCAAAAAAGGTTTCCTTTTATTTTAAGATGTGTTTAACTGTTAATTGAAAAGCTAGTTTCTGAAATGTTAATGTGTTTAATCCTGTGTTAACAATAAAGTTTGTTTTAATATAACAGATATCTATTGGTCAGTGGAATCATTCCTGGAGAGAAGTATCCTTTTCTCACACTTTTACAAGTTAACAAATATTGTTTGGGGGTCTGGTTTGGGATCTCTACACAGGTCAATAAGTTACCAAAGAAATGTGATGGCTAGCATGAGAACACTGTTTTCCTACACAACCAGACACTCTGGGAACACAAGGCACATGATAGATATGCTATACAAGGAATAAACTAGATCAAACATTGGAAGCCGTGAGAGTTGAAGTGGTTTAGGGCACGTCACAGGAGACAAAAGAGGCCGAGTCCAGGCCACTAGAATTAGAAGAGGTCAAGGAAGGACCCAAGGGATTTAAAAAAGATGAAGGGAGTGACCCAGTAATAAGGTTGGCAGACACTTTCTTTTCAGGGTTAAACAAGGACAAGGGAAGTTCCAAAACAGGAAGTCAGGCAGTGAAGGAGATGCCCCACTGAAGAGCCAAAGGGGAGTCAAATTGTTTAAGCGAGAAAGATAAGGGTTGAGGAAGTATTGAATTGCAGAAACCTTATTTCCACATTTAGAGGGAGATCAATGGAGTTCCCAAATGGATAGTGAGGGAGATGCCTCACCCAGTTGAAGAGCCACAGGGCAGGGCAGCAGAAGTTAGCAGCCACCTGTAAGCTGTGGTTTCCCAAAGGACATGGGCAGATTGTGAACCAACTCAGACCCACAGTAACTAAGTTTGGAAATTCCTTTAAGCAAAAGGTCCAAAGATGCGTAGGTTAGGTTGGGTTATGGGGTAGGGTGGAAGTAGGCCGAGGGTAGGCTATCTTTCAGAAGGTTGGTACAGGCTCGATAGGCTGAATGGCTTCCTTCTTCACTGAAGGGATTCTATGGAAAACTATACTTGTAACAGCTGAAAAGGGAATTCAAGTGCTGCTTGCTGATAGCCACCACACATTTAAACACCAACAAATCATGGGGACAGCAGGATGCTTGTACAGTTAAAAGGCTCTACAGATTGTTGGTGTCCCTCTTTAACTCTTTTAGACTTAGAATCTTGGTTGTACCAAAGGAATGATCTTGGGTGAGAAAGATTTTACAAAACTCTCAAAAAGGGTTTGAAATAATAGGAATGTAATCTGAACTCTGGGAGAAGCTGAAGAAAAGATAGCCAAAGAACTGAAAACAGCAGTTTACGATGGAGTTTTTTTTGGTTGGCATGATACAAAATGAGGTAAAGTGACACAATTCCATGCATATGAGAATGCTCTGCTGGGCCTCTTGAAAAAACAGACAGCTGCTTTTTAAAATTCACCTGACAACTTGTGTGTTTTTTAAGTTTGCAGGGGCGGCACGGTAGCACAGTGGTTAGCGCTGTTGCTTCACTGCGCCAGGGACCCGGGTTCAATTCCCGGCTTGGGTCACTGTCTGTGCGGAGTCTGCACGTTCTCCCCGTATCTGCGTGGATTTTCTCTGGGTGCTCCGGTTTCCTCCCACAGTCCAAAGTAAGGTGGATTGGCCATGATAAATTGCCTTGTAGTGTTCAAAGGTTAGGTGGGGTTGCTGGGTTATGGGGATAGGGTGCAGGAATGGGCTTAGGTAGGGTGCTCCTTCAGGGGCCGGTGTAGACTCGATGGGTCGAATGGCCTACTACTGCACTGTAAATTCTTTGATCTATGATTGAACATTATTGACACTTTGAGCTCCCAAGTAGAGCCACAGTGGATTTTGATTTTGTTCGATGGGTTTCCAGGGTCACACACATACGGATACCACCACAAGGGACCTAGAGGTCTTACAAATTCAAGAACTTATCTACAGAAACAAAATAAGAGATTTGGAGCAGAATTTTCCATATCGGGTCCAGAGTCAGAGGTGGGAACGGGGACAGGCTCTCTGCTGCGGAGGCCAGTAGGAATCTGCACAATATCCACGACGCTGGTCTAATTAATTATGCAGTTGGAGGTTTCCCATCGTCTTTTGCATGGTTGAGCGGGCTGGATGGCTTGCACCCTGCCAAACTATCAGGGTGCCACATTCAAAAGGTACCGGGACATCAATTTATCTCATGGTTAAAGGAGAAGGTTTTGAAGTAAGATGGTCCACTTAATAGATGTTTCACTGCCCCCATAACTGCATGTGGTGTCCAAGAGTCTGGTCACTGGAGGTCTCCATCGTCCTTTTCAATCTCCGAGCGCTGCCCCGGGACTTCTTGTAGGTATGTCCGACATTTGCATACCACGTTAGTCCAGGCATGAAAACCCACTGGCAGTGCGGATGATCAGGCAGGGGGAGGAACGATTCAGCTGGACCATCGTCCGCAACACCATTAATGGGACTGCAACACGGTTTCATGTAGGTCTCAGGTGGGAATGGTGACTTGTCATGGTGGATGGGAGCACACATTCCCACCGCTATTTTAAGTCAGTGGGAAGCTGACTTTTTGGCTCCCACAGCACTATCCCCCCTTCGTCCACCGTTAAAGTCCCTGCGAAGTGCAATGGTCTGAAAAATTGCACCCTTGGCTCTAATCATTCAAACTGTTTGTTCCTTTTTGTTATCTTCCGAGACAAAGAGTACAGGAGATACAAGAGATACAAGAGTCACCTCTAAACCAATTGTAATAACTCTGATGTAACACACCATTTAAAACCAGCAAGCTTGGGCGACACGGTGGCACAATGGTTAGCACTCCTGCCTCACTGCGGTTAACTGACCCAGGTTCAGTCCCGGCCCTGGGTCACTGTCCGTGTGGAGTTTGCACATTCTCCCCATGACTGCGTGGGTCTCACCTTCACGACCCAAAGATGTGCTGGGTAGGTGGATAGGCCTGGCTAAACTGCCCCTTAATTGGAACTTTTTTTAAAAAACAAGCAGGCCTGAGTATAACTGTTTCTAAAATTGGAATTGATAAAATTCGTTGACAAGAGTTGTTATTTCAAGCACTGAAAGGAAATCTTAGCTGAATGTTAAGGAAATAAAGACATTTTATTTTTTCAAAACACCTCATGGAAAAACAGCCCAGGTGATTCCTATGTATCAAAAACAAATATTTGTTCTTGGAAGCAATAAATCGAACACTCACAAAGCCTGTACGTCTAACAGCTATTTAAATTTGGAATAATTTTTAAATCAATAAATGCCAGGCACAATCTGGCGAGTGCGATTAATGCAGGAATTTTTTATATACATTGTATTCTATATCTGTTGCAGTAATGTTATTAAAAGCCTGGATAAAGGTATATATACACATCTGTTGCAGTAATTTTTTTAAAAATCCTGGTTTAACCTACAGTCAGGCGGTGTGTCTGTAAAAGGTGCAATTAGGATATCGTAAAAGTGAGATAATCGTTCATTCCAACCAAGTATTTGTTTACAATGAGAGGCCAAATTGTATTTTGTTATGATTGCTGGAGAGTCCCTGGAGAGTAGATCATTTGAGACATTGTCTTTAGATTTAGGTAAGCAGGTCATGGGGTCTGAGTGGGATAAAGATGATGTCATTAATGGGAGGAGCCAGGTATATATGTAGTTTTGCAGTTTGATATAGGTTTGGCAGTCTGCTAGGAGTTTTAAGTTGAGCAGCAGTTTTGTCAAATGCGGTCAGGTTGAGCAGTCTTTCCAAGAAATCTCTATACAAGTCTACAGCAAGTATCCCTGTGTTTGCTAACGTAATTTATAAGTGGCTTTTGACCCGTGATGGGCTTTGATTAATTGGAGATAGAGAAGGTATAAATTAGTAGTAAAAAAGGGTTTTCTATTATTTTAAGAATTCAACTGTTAATTGAGAAACTGTTTTCTGTGGTGTTACTGTGTTTCATCCTGTGTTACAACAAGTTTTTTTTCATTAAAAATATACCTATTGGTCAGTGGAATCACTTCTGCAGAGAAGTATCCTTTCCTCACAATTTTAATAATTGAAAAAAGGTGTTTGGAGTTCTTGTCCGGTGTCCTAACAAATGTTGGGGCCTGGTCTGGGATCAGAACACACAAGCAATGCATGTTGATGCCTGTGGGAATGTTTAATTCCTGCTTCAAAGATATTATCAAAACATTTTATTGTACTGTAAAGTTTCTCGAGGGCTCATGAACAACATAGAATGCCAACTATTGTTATAAAACAGTAAGAGGAAATGATTGAGGGTTGGAGGTAGAGTTAAGAAAAAAGGATACAACATCAAATGGGAACTGGGATAACTCACCTTGGATGAAGTTCAATAAATCAATTTGGTATAGATGTACATTCTAGTGAAAGGAAATGGTAGATGAGACTAATAAATTGCCAGCTTTCTGTTGCAGATATTTGTGTCCTTGCCTAGGGTCTTTTTAAGCGAACTTACTGACATTGGAACTGTGCAACAAAGATCTTGAGACAGAGAACTCCATTGATCTTTTGAAAAGATTTCCTGGCAGTCAGGAAGGCTTATCGGATGGAGTGATATGCATAGCTTTGTCAGGAAATAAACTAAGGAGTTGGGGCACGGATAATTGTGCAGAAGTGATTTGTTCCGTGTGAAGTAACTAGCATGCGGGAGTGCATGGTGAAGTTGAACTGAAGAATGGCTTGCAGGCATGCCCAGCTACCTGACAAACAATGTCACATGATATGGTTAAATAGAATAAAACATTTTTAAATTAGCAAGGCACTGATACACACTCTGTAGGGGAACTGACTTTAAGACATTGAAGATGGTAATGGTCAGAGTGAGTAAAATTGAAGTAAAAAGACTTTTGCATTGGGATATTGAAAGCCCGAAGGAAAAAAATAGTTAATAATTATCCACACGGTGAAGGGAGAACTGGAGAATCTTTTACATCTGTGTATAATATGCTGTTTTATATGCCAACAGCCTAATGTCTGCAAAAGAATAATAATTAGGGAAATGAGTTTATGTTTTAAAAATAATGAAAGTGAGGTGACCTCCAGGTGGGGAATGTAAATCCAAGTCAACAGTGATCAGGTGATTTAAATAATGTTCATGTGTTATCCACGATGTATAATCAAGTAATGAGGGAAGCAACTTGTATTTTAGAAATGACTGTTAGCTAAATACTAGCTATGGGATGTCTATAAGGATGTTTCCTTCTCAAAAGGGAGGAGATGTAAGAAATTATATATTTTTAAAACTTGTTTTGAACGCTAATGGAATTAGTTGGCACAACATAAATTTTCTCTCTCTATGACGGTGGCGATGAGCATGTTTTTTGACGGGGTGGAGGATAGGAGGTGTTGGCGGTGCACAGTGGGGGGGGAAGCAAATCATGTCCATATGTTCTGGGTGTGTCCAAGAACAGATTTCTAATTGGTAATGGGTTGAAGGGTCATCGAGAATGGACAGGAAGGTGGAGTTGAGGACAGGGTGGGATCAGCCATGATCACATTGAAGGCTTTTAGGCTCAGGAGGCTAAGTTGCCTACTCCTGCTCATAGGTCATGTGTTCTAGGGAGAAAATGTTCTGGCTGATTTTGCAATCCAGCTCTTGGTCTGTAACATTGTAGGTAGCAGATGAGGGACATATCAGCCATAATAGAATGGTGGAGCAGACTCGATGGGCCGAATGGACTAATTCTGCTCCTATATCTTATGAACTTATGAGGGGGTTCTGGAAGGGTTTCGCGGACGTGATGCCCGAGGTTCTGGGGTGAGGGTGGTCCTGGGTCTGGAGGTGGCGATATTTGGGGTGTCGGAAGACCCGGGAGTGCAGGGGTGGAGAAAGGCCGATGTCTTGGCCTTTGCCTTCCTGATGGCCCGGAGACAGGTTTTGTTATGTTGGCGGGACTCGGTGTCGCTGAAAGCAGGGGTTGGGTGAGTGACCTAGCAGAATTCCTGCGGGGAGAGAAGATCAAGTTTGTTCTACGGAGTGTGCAGAGGGGTTCACTTGGAGGTGGAAACTGTTCATCAGTTTCTTCAAGGAGGATTGCGGGGTCAGCGAGGGGGGGGCTTTTGGATGGTAGGGGGTCGGTGTCAGAGGGACTGGAGGGTTGGAGTTATTGACAGGTTATTGGAGTTATTGGCAGGTTGTTGTGATGGTCCTTTGGTGTTTTTTGGTTGTCCTTTTGATATTTTGTATAGATATATTTTGTTGAAAAGCCTTGAATAAAAATACTTTTTAAAAAATTAACTCTCTCTTCGAGAAAAATTAGACAATTCAAAAGGAGTCAGGCACCAAGGCATGATAGGGATAAAGGTCACAAAGACGGCACTGCCCACATTGAGGTCACTAGACTCTACAAACAGTCTTGAACAGGTAGGCTTCTGGCACCCCACATACCCACCTTTATCTAGCAAATAAGGTAAATAAAAACGTGACCTCAAACCAAAGTGATGGACAGGTGGGGGAGGTGACCACTATGACACCGGAGGTACCTGTTCTACATTCACTGGTCAGAAGGGTCTGAATGTTTGATTGACATTGGTAAATAAACTTTATTTCTTGTAGCTGGTAGCTTACCCCGTGTTCAGGGACAGTGATGGGGGGTAAGGGAATGCAGTCCTCGGAGATGGGGGGGCATTCATTCCTCATCAGGCTGCCCCACCTCATTCAAAATAAAGATGGGGGTAGGCCTGAGAAATAATGACCTAATACTTTGACCAGAGAGCAGAACACTGCCATCACAACCTACTGAGTATAACACACACTGTGCCAACCGTCCGTTCGCCCTCAGGAATTGGGGACCCTCTCATAGATCGCATACCATTCCTGTCTATTTAGCTAATCCACTGTATCCAAACTGCTGCTTCTTAATAAACAACCTTAAAATGACTGACAAACTGCCCACCTTAGGTACAGCACGGTTGAGCATTTCTGCAATTGATGAGTTGAGGCAAGGCTGAGCATGGTGAAGTTATGGAGGTACAGGTATGTGGGCCGGGATTCTCCACCGGCGTGATTCTCTGTTATGCCGGCGCCCGGGGGGTTTCTCGACGGCGCAGGGCTGCCCCACAATGGGAAACCCCATTGACCGGCTGGCGTAATGGAGAACCCCGCTGGCTGGTCGGGGCAGAAATGCGGCCCGGTGGGGCGGAGAATCCAGCCCCAGGTCTTTTTAATGGGTAGGAGATGGTGTCAGAACCTCAGTTCAGGGGGGAAACAAAATCAGACATTAGGTTGTGACTAGCCTGGCCAAGCCTCAGACAATGGTCAGGGAGAGAGATGGCATTGGTGGCGAGAGAACAGTCAGGATTAAAGACAATGGCTTCGGTCTTTCCTATATTTAAGTGGAGGAAATTCCTGCTTTTTCAACACTGGGACTCAGCCAAGCAGGGTGGGAAACAAGGGACATTGGCAGGACCCTTATGTGATGATGCAAGGTTAGGTGGTGATATGCAAGGACATGGTTAGTGCTCCAGCACACAAATGAAGGACAGGGTGAGGCCAAGGATAGATTCTTGGGTAACTCTGAAGAATAACATGGTGGTGGTGGCAGGCAGGGCCTGGGAGGAGGGTTTAGCCCTGGCCCTAGGTTTTCTGGGAAATATGGCCAAATTACAAGAGACAATGTAGCCTGATAGAAATATGACCTAGGATAATTCCCCCACCCTATTCCCATAACTCCACCTAACCGGCACATCTTTGCACACTAAGAGGCAATTGATCATGGCCAATCCACCAAACATACACATTTTTGGACTATGGGACGAAACCGGTACACCCGGAGGAAACCCACACAGACACGGGAGAACGTGCAAACTCCACACAGACAGCCACCCAAGGCCAGAATCGAATCAAGGTCCCAGGTGCTGTGAGACAGCAGTGGGTATTTACCACTGTACCATATTTGGGTATTTATGTTGATATGAAGCAGATGGCACAATGGGACATAGATTTTCTTTAAGAGACCGGCTTAAAAACCATGCTGCGAAAGTTTCTACATGTAAACTTAGATCCCATTACAACAGAAAATTTGCATTTGAGATAAACATCAGTGATATAAATAGTCATTTGGTAGTACTGAACTTGAGTATTGCTGAAAAAGGACATGTTGTCGAAGCTTTTTGTCTTGATCTTATCAGTACAATTTCCAAGAATACCAAATTGAAAAGGAACAACAGTTTATACTGCATGAGAAGAGAGCTCTGATTGGTTGACATGGGGCTGGTTTAGCACAGTGGGCTAAACAGTTGACTTGTAGTGCAGAACAATGCCAACAGCGCGGGTTCAATTCCTGTACAGGCCTCCCCGAACAGGCGCCAGAATGTGGCGACTAGGGGCTTTTCACAGTAACTTCATCGAAGTCTACTTGTGACAATAAGCGATTATTATATTATTAAGAGGATTCTGATTGGCAGAAACACTGCCATAGAGAATGCACCATTAACTGATAACAAGGCTTGCAGTGATTTCTCGAGGAATTAAGGGCTATGGAGAGAGAGCGGGTAAATGGAGTTGAAATCAGCCATGATTGAATGGTGGAGTGGACTCAATGGGCCGAATGGCCTTACTTCCGCTCCTATGTCTTATAGTCTTATGGTCTTAACTGTCAGTGAAGAGTTTTTTTTACCCCAAGGGCAAGTATCGATGTATATGCCAAGTATGTTGGCATATAAAACAGCATATTATACACAGATGTAAAAGATTCTCCAGTTCTCCCTTCACCGTGTGGATAATTATTAACTATTTTTTTCCTTCGGGCTTTCAATATCCCAATGCAAAAGTCTTTTTACTTCAATTTTACTCACTCTGACCATTACCATCTTCAATGTCTTAAAGTCAGTTCCCCTACAGAGTGTGTATCAGTGCCTTGCTAATTTAAAAATGTTTTATTCTATTTAACCATATCATGTGACATTGTTTGTCAGGTAGCTGGGCACAGAACATAGAACATAGAAAATACAGCACAGAACAGGCCCTTCGGCCCACGATGTTGTGCCGAACCTTTGTCCTAGATTAATCATAGATTATCATTGAATTTACAGTGCAGAAGGAGGCCATTCGGCCCTTTGAGTCTGCACCGGCTCTTGGAAAGAGCACCATACCCAAACTCAACACCTCCATCCAACACCAAGGGCAATTTGGACATTAAGGGCAATTTATCATTGGCCAATTCACCTAACCCGCACATCTTTGGACTGTGGGAGGAAACCGGAGCACCCGGAGGAAACCCACGCAGACACGGGGAGGACGTGCAGACTCCGCACAGACAATGACCCAAGCCGGAATCGAACCTGGGACCATGGAGCTGTGAAGCAATTGTGCTATCCACAATGTTACCGTGCTGCCCTTAAGAACAAATAAATCTACACTATATCATTTTACCGTCATCCATGTACCTATCCAATAGTTGCTTGAAGGTCCCTAATGTTTCCGACTCAACTACTTCCACAGGCAGTGCATTCCATGTCCCCACTACTCTCTGGGTAAAGAACCTATCTCTGATATCCCTCCTATATCTTCCACCTTTCACCTTAAATTTATGTCCCCTTGTAATGGTGTGTTCCACCCGGGGAAAAAGTCTCTGACTGTCTACTCTATCTATTCCCCTGATCATCTTATAAACTTCTATCAAGTCGCCCCGCATCCTTCTCCGCTCTAATGAGAAAAGGCCTAGCACCCTCAACCTTTCCTCGTAAGACCTACTCTCCATTCCAGGCAACATCCTGGTAAATCTTCTTTGCACCTTTTCCAGAGCTTCCACATCCTTCCTAAAATGAGGCGACCAGAACTGTACACAGTACTCCAAATGTGGCCTTACCAAAGTTTTGTACAGCTGCATCATCACCTCACGGCTCTTAAATTCAATCCCTCTGTTAATGAACGCGAGCACACCATAGGCCTTCTTCACAGCTCTATCCACTTGAGTGGCAACTTTCAAAGATGTATGAACATAGACCCCAAGATCTCTCTGCTCCTCCACATTGCCAAGAACTCTACCGTTAACCCTATATTCCGCATTCATATTTGTCCTTCCAAAATGGACAACCTCACACTTTTCAGGGTTAAACTCCATCTGCCACTTCTCAGCCCAGCTCTGCATCCTATCTATGTCTCTTTGCAGCCGACAACAGCCCTCCTTACTATCCACAACTCCACCAATCTTCGTATCGTCTGCAAATTTACTGACCCACCCTTCAACTCCCTCATCCAAGTCATTAATGAAAATCACAAACAGCAGAGGACCCAGAACTGATCCCTGCGGTACGCCACTGGTAACTGGGATCCAGGCTGAATATTTGCCATCCACCACCACTCTCTGACTTCTATCGGTTAGCCAGTTCGTTATCCAACTGGCCAAATTTCCCACTATCCCATGCCTCCTTACTTTCTGCATAAGCCTACCATGGGGAACTTTATCAAATGCCTTACTAAAATCCATGTACACTACATCCACTGCTTTACCTTCATCCACATGCTTGGTCACCTCCTCAAAGAATTCAATAAGATTTGTAAGGCAAGACCTACCCCTCACAAATCCGTGCTGACTATCCCTAATCAAGCAGTGTCTTTCCAGATGCTCAGAAATCCTATCCTTCAGTACCCTTTCCATTACTTTGCCTACCACCGAAGTAAGACTAACTGGCCTGTAATTCCCAGGGTTATCCCTAGTTCCTTTTTTGAACAGGGGCACGACATTCGCCACTCTCCAATCCCCTGGTACCACCCCTGTTGACAGTGAGGACGAAAAGATCATTGCCAACGGCTCTGCAATTTCATCTCTTGCTTCCCATAGAATCCTTGGATATATCCCGTCAGGCCCGGGGGACTTGTCTATCCTCAAGTTTTTCAAAATGCCCAACACATCTTCCTTCCTGACAAGTATTTCCTCGAGCTTACCAATCTGTTTCACACTGTCCTCTCCAACAATATCGCCCCTCTCATTTGTAAATACAGAAGAAAAGTACTCGTTCAAGACCTCTCCTATCTCTTCAGACTCAATACACAATCTCCCGCTACTGTCCTTGATCGGACCTACCCTCGCTCTAGTCATTCTCATATTTCTCACATATGTGTAAAAGGCCTTGGGGTTTTCCTTGATCCTACCCGCCAAAGATTGTTCATGCCCTCTCTTAGCTCTCCTAATCCCTTTCTTCAGTTCCCTCCTGGCTATCTTGTATCCCTCCAATGCCCTGTCTGAACCTTGTTTCCTCAGCCTTACATAAGTCACCTTTTTCCTCTTAACAAGACATTCAACCTCTCTTGTCAACCATGGTTCCCTCACCCGACCATCTCTTCCCTGCCTGACAGGGACATACATATCAAGGACACGTAGCACCTGTTCCTTGAACAAGTTCCACATTTCACTTGTGTCCTTCCCTGCCAGCCTATGTTCCCAACTTATGCACTTCAATTCTTGTCTGACATCATCATATTTACCCTTCCCCCAATTGTAAACCTTGCCCTGTTGCACGTACCTATCCCTCTCCATTACTAAAGTGAAAGTCACAGAATTGTGGTCACTATCTCCAAAATGCTCCCCCACTAACAAATCTATCACTTGCCCTGGTTCATTACCAAGTACTAAATCCAATATTGCCCCTCCTCTGGTCGGACAATCTACATACTGTGTTAGAAAAGCTTCCTGGACACACTGCACAAACACCACCCCATCCAAACTATTTGATCTAAAGAGTTTCCACTCAATATTTGGGAAGTTAAAGTCGCCCATGACTACTACCCTATGACTTCTGCACCTTTCCAAAATCTGTTTCCCAATCTGTTCCTCCACATCTCTGTTACTATTGGGGGGCCTATAGAAAACTCCTAACAAGGTGACTGCTCCTTTCCTATTTCTGACTTCAACCCATACTACCTCAATAGGGTGATACTCCTCAAACTGCCTTTCTGCAGCTGTTATACTATCTCTAATTAATAATGCCACCCCCCCACCTCTTTTACCACCCTCCCTAATCTTATTGAAACATCTATAACCAGGGACCTCCAACAACCATTTCTGCCCCTCTTCTATCCAAGTTTCCGTGATGGCCACCACATCGTAGTCCCAAGTACCGATCCATGCCTTAAGTTCACCCACCTTATTCCTGATGCTTCTTGCGTTGAAGTATACACACTTCAACCCATCTCCGTGCCTGCAAATACTCTCCTTTGTCAGTGTTCCCTTCCCCACTGCCTCATTACATGCTTTTGCGTCCTGAATATCGGCTACCTTAGTTGCTGGACTACAAATCCGGTTCCCATTCCCCTGCCAAATTAGTTTAAACCCTCCCGAAGAGTACTAGCAAACCTCCCTCCCAGGATATTGGTGCCCCTCTGGTTCAGATGCAACCCGTCCTGCTTGTACAGGTCCCACCTTCCCCAGAATGCGCTCCAATTATCCAAATACCTGAAGCCCTCCCTCCTACACCATTCCTGCAGCCACGTGTTCAACTGCACTCTCTCCCTATTCCTAGCCTCGCTATCACGTGGCACCGGCAACAAACCAGAGATGACAACTCTGTCTGTCCTGGCTTTCAACTTCCAGCCTAACTCCCTAAACTTGTTTATTACCTCCACACCCCTTTTCCTACCTATGTCGTTGGTACCAATGTGCACCATGACTTCTGGCTGCTCACCCTCCCCCTTAAGGATCCTGAAGACATGATCCGAGACATCCCTGGCCCTGGCACCCGGGAGGCAACATACCTTCCGGGAGTCTCGCTCGCGACCACAGAATCTCCTATCTATTCCCCTAACCATTGAATCTCCTACAACTATTGCTTTTCTATTCTCCCCCCTTCCCTTCTGAGCCCCAGAGCCAGACTCCGTGCCAGAGACCTGACCGCTAGGGCCTTCCCCCGGTAGGTCATCCCCCCCAACAGCATCCAAAACGGTATACTTGTTTTGAAGGGGAACGGCCACGAGGGATCCCTGCACTGACTGCCTGTTTGTTTTTTTCCCCCTGACTGTAACCCAGCTATTCTTGTCCTGTACCTTGGGTGTGGTTACCTCCCTGTAACTCTTCTCAATCACCCCCTCTGCCTCCCGGATGATCCGAAGTTCATCCAGCTTCAGCTCCAGTTCCCTAACACGGTCTTTGAGGAGCTGAAGTTGGGTGCACTTCCCGCAGGTATAGTCAGTGGGGACACCGGTGGTATCCCTCACCACCCACATCCTACAGGAGGAGCATGTAACTGGCCTAGCCTCCATCCCCTCTTACCTTAAAGAATATAGCTGCTGTGTGGACTAACTAGATCTCCGCCCTCCGACTCTGCTCCCAGTCAGCTACACTTCCTGTAAACTCCTGGCTCTCTTCGCACTCTTTGCGGAAATGTCGGAAACAAAATGAAAGGAGCACCTTACTCCCTCCTCACCTAACTCCCTCGGTCACCAAACTCTCACTATCGCACTCAAAAAGCACCAAATTCAGCACTCCCTCGGTCACCAAACTCTCACTATCGCACTCAAAAAGCACCAAATTCAGCACTCCCTCGGTCACCAAACTCTCACTATCGCACTCAAAAAGCACCAAATTCAGCACTCAGTGCAAACAGTGGAGTACAGTGGAGTTGGAAGGGATTGACGGGAATGATGAGGCTATCTTGTCGGTGATCAAGACCATGGAAAGACAGAAGTTGTAGATGGTGGCAAGGTCAAGGTAGTTCTTGTAATTATGGATCAGATAGATTGGATGGAGGGAGATATCATGGAATAGTGAAATCAGGGAAGAGGGGGAATAGAGATGGATATTGAAATTACCAAGTGGGTGAAGATGTCTCGGTGGGGTGGGGGGAAAATCAGGAGTCTAGAGAATGCAGAGGTAGGGAGAGGGGAGAAGGGTGAAACAAGAGAAGACAGTGAATCATAGAATCACTACAGTGCCAGAAGGAGGCCATTCGGCCCATCGAGAATACACCAACCCTCTGGAAGAGCACCCTACTCTCCGCCCATTCTTCGCCCTATCCCCATAACCCAAACTGCACGTCTTTGGACAGTAACGGACAATTTATCATGGCCAATCCACATAACCTGCACATCTTTGGATTGTGGGAGGAAACTCACGCAGACATTGGGAGAACGTGCAGACTCTGCACAGACAGTGACCCAAGCTGGGAATCGAACCCTGATCCCTGGCGCTGTTAGGCAGCAGTGCTAACCACAGTGTTACCGTGCCGTGCCTCCCAGCCTATTCCATCGCACCCTATCAGCAAACTCAATGCCTGTGGCTTATAACTTTTCTTGTTCAAGCCAATACAAATGTATTCATAGAATTTTTAGATTATCATAGAATTTACAGTGCAGAAGGAGGCCATTCGGCCCATCGAGTCTGCACCGGCTCTTGGAAAGAGCACCCCACCCAAGGTCAACACCTCCACCCTATCCCCATAACCCAGTAACCCCACCCAACACTAAGGGCAATTTTGGACACTAGGGGCAATTTATCATGGCCAATACACCTAACCTGCACATCTTTGGACTGTGGGAGGAAACCGGAGCACCCGGAGGAAACCCACGCACACACGGGGAGGATGTGCAGACTCCGCATAGACAGTGACCCAAGCCGGAATCGAACCTGGGACCCTGGAGCTGTGAAGCAATTGTGCTATCCACAAGGCTACCGTGCTGCCCCGTATTCATAAAGAACTTTGCATCATAATTCAATCTCGCATTCCCCCCCAAAGGAAATTCAAAAATCCCAAATCTGACATCTTCCCTTCATGGTTGGAGGAAGGTGCAGCTCCTAATGTCAGTAGCTGTGTGTGAGGAAAGAAAGGGGGTCAGTGGTGATATTACTGTTGATCTCAGAGAGGCACTGACATGGGTACAGAGATGGTATCTAGCTGCCAGCTTGGTTGGGATGATAGGCAACTGGCACTTTCCTGATACCTGCGAAGGTCCTACAGCTTTGCCGCTGCATCAGCCCACAGCTTCCATTTCCTCTTTCCCCCTTTGCCTTTGCAATCCCCAGGCTTTATCTGCTGCCCTCACTTACCCCCTTGCAGCCGTGATTTCATCCGTGTTTCATGTAGACGGAAGAGGGCTTCTATGCCCAGCTCGTTGAGTTCTCGCAGGCGAGCCATCGCTTCTGGTGTCAACCAGGCAGGCAGAGAGAAGTTGTGAATTTTCTGCAAAGGTTAGACAAAAATACAAGTTAACTTTCTGGAAATCCAGATGTGGGGATCTCATGTTTAAACACATTCTGGCATCAGAGGGCGGGTAAACGTGAGGGATGGATTAATCCCACATACCTGCCACTACTTCACAAGAAGCTAAATAAGAGAATGACAAGACTAAGTGAGGGTTAGGGGAGCAGTGATTGGCTGAACATAATCATCAGGAAAGGGGGGGGGGTGCAGGGAGGAAGGCGAGACGGTGAGAGATTGGGAGTGACAAGGGGAAAGTGGGGGATCAGAGGGGAGCGGGAGTGATAAGGAGAAGGGGTGCAGGAAGGAGAAGGGGTAGTGAGAACAGGTGGGAGGGGGAGTGAGGGGAAGAGGACGTGAGATGGGGAGCAAGAGGGAAGGGAAAGTGGAACTAGAGGATTGAGTGGGAGAGGGGCAGGGGCAGAGAGATGAGGAGAGCAAGAAAGAGCAAGGATGATAGGAAATAGAAACAGAAGGCCATTCAGCCCTACGAGCCTATCCTACCATTTAATAAGATTATAGCTAAACTAACACTCTCAAAGTCCACTTTCTGACCCTATCTCCGTTACCCTTAATATACCAGCACGGTAGCACAGTGGTTAGCAATGTTGCTTCACAGCTCCAGGGTCCCAGGTTCGATTCCCGGCTGGGTCACTAACTGTGCCGAGTCTGCACGTTCTCCCCGTGTCTGCATGGATTTTCTCCGGGTGCTCCTGTTTCCTTCCATGTCCCAAAAGACGGGCTGTTAGGTAATTTGGGTATTCTGAATTCTCCCTCTGTGTGCCCCGAACAGTTGGCGGAATATGGTGACTAGGGGTTTTTCACAGCAACTTAATTGCAGTGTTAATGTAAGCCTACTTGTGACAATAAAGATTATTATTTTAAAAATCGATCGATCTGAGCCCTGAAAATGTTCAAAGACCTGGTCGATGAGCGGGTGAAGTGGCAGCTGGGAGGGCGAAGGAGCAGCTGGGAGGGGGAGCTGCGAGGGCGAGTAGGGAGTGAGTGTCCGCAGGGAGTGCGAGGGGAGAGATGGAATGAGAGGAGGACAAGAGGAATGGGAGAGATGGAGGGAGAGGGAGAGGGTGAGGGGAGGGAGAGGGTGAGGGGAGGAAGGCAGAGGGTGAGGGGAGGGAGGGGGGAGGAAGAGAGTGAGAAGAGGGAGGGGGAAGTAGAGGGGGAGGGGGAGGTAGTGGGTGAGGGGAGGGAGGGGGAGCAAGAGGGTGAGGGGAGGGAGGCAGGTAGGGGGTGAGGGGGTAGGGGGAGGGAGGGGGGAGGCGGAGGGAGGTAGAGGGTGAGGGGAGGGAAGGCAGAGAGTTAGGGAGGGGGAGGTAGAGGGTGATGGGGTGGTGAAGGGTGAGGGAGGAGGTGGAGGGAGTGGTAGGTGAAGGGAGAGTGGAGGTGGAGGGAGAGGGAAGGTGGAGAGGGGGTGATGGTGAGGGGAGTCAGTGGAGGGGGTGTGGTAAGTGGAAGGGGTGAGGGGAGGAGTGGAGGGAGTGAACAAAGCAAATGGAGGGTGAGGGAAGCGAGTGAGGGGGTTGAGTGGAGTGAGTGGGCAAAAATGGAGCGAGTGGAAGGGGTGAGGGGAGTGAGTGATGGGTGAGGGGAGTGAGGGGGTGAGGGGAGCGAGTGAAGCGAGTGGGGGGGTGAGGGGAGCGAGTAGGGGGTGAAGGGAGTGACTGGGGGGGGTGAGGGGATTGAGTGGAGGGGGTGAGGGAAGTGAGTGGAGGGGGAGGGAAGTGAGTGGAAGGAGTGAGGGAATTGAGTGGAGTGGGTGAGGGGAGTGGAGGAGCTGTGGGAATTGAGTGGAGGAGGTGAGGGAAGTGAGTGGAGGATTTGAGGAAAGTGAGAGGGGGTGAGGGAATTTAGTGGAGGAGGTGAGGGAAGTGAGTGGAAGGGATGAGGAAAGAGAGTGGAGGGAAGTGAGTAGAGGGGTGAGGGAATTGAGTGAAGGGGTGAGGGGCGTGAATGGAGGGTGTGAGGTAAGTGAGTGGAGGGTGAGGGGAGCGAGTGGGGTGTGAGAGAATGGTGGTGGAGTGAGGGCAAGGAGAATGAGGGGAGGGGGAAGGGGAGGTAAAGCGAGAGCAGGAGGGAGGAATGGAGGGAGGGAGAAGGGGATGGGCAGCGGATTGGGAGATGGAGTGATGCTTAGAGAAACAAATGGGGAATGCCAAGGAGGTATCGACGAGGGGGAGGGGGTGCGAGGAGGAGAGAGCAAGTGGGCGAAAGGGGTTATTGGGTTAAGGGGATAGGGCGGAAGTGAGGGCTTAAGTGGGTCAGGGCAGACTCAATGGGCCGAATGGCCTCCTTCTGCACTGTATGTTCTATATTCTATGAAAGGAGGGGTAGGGTGAGGGAAAGGTTGGGGATGAGGGGGAGCAGGGCGTTGTGGGGGGGGCGGGGGGGAGAGGATGAGGGTGGCAGGGTGAGGGCGAGAGAGTCGGAGGGGGAGAGAGTAAGTTTGGGACGGTCAGAGAGGGAGGCAGAGAGATTAGGTACATGAGTGTGAAGGTAATGGCAGAAGGAGAGTCCGAGAGCCGCACTGTTCTTGTATGTTACAAACCAAGTTCATATCTTCCGGTTGGCTGATACAACAGTATTGGGTGCTGTTGAGTTGGATTGGTTCCAGATTCTTCTCGTGATCAAGGTGTGGTCGAGTTAGTGAATCAGAAAGTGCCAGCTGGCAGAATGGAGAGTTGAAGGTCATTGAGAACATTGTAATTGCAGCTCAGGAAACATTACAGCAATGTGCAAAGTGTCGCAGAATGACTGAATGGGTACAGTACAAAGTAAGTAATTCAGCCCACTGTGTCGGTGTGCTGGCTCTCTGAGCATTGTCTCCTCCCTGTAGCCCTGTACATCTGTGCTGTTGTGGAATTAAGCACTTGCTGCTTTATTCAACCCAGTGTAGTGTTGCTATATTTATTTGGTTATAAATATGGCGGTCAATATGGTCGCCTTTCTTAATCCTAATTATGGATGTACTTTCAGAGTCACCAGGTATCTCTCGATACCGCCACAAGGTTCAACCCGAATACTGATCAAAGAGCCAATACACCAGTTAGTTAGTTCAAAGTCAATACTATTTATTTACACACAGTAGGATCTACTCATGCACGATACTACAAACTAAACTATCTCTAATGCTAACACCTATACTAAACTTTGGGTGCCCACTTAGTCAGAGGAACAATGGCCGTTGTTCGGATCTGAGGCTGTTGGGTTCGAAGAGGTAACAGGAGTACAGCTAAGGTCATCCGTCTGGTAGCGAGCGTTGACCTTGAACTTACTTGCTTCTGGTGGTGCTGGTGGATGGGTCTCTCCGCTTGAGAGCCGAATCCAAGAGACTGAATCTCGGTCGGGGGTTCCTTTTTTTACTTGGAGGGGCTTTGTGCGCTTTTAGGCGGGCCTTAAACCTGGTCCCAATTAATTGGGCAGCTTCTTGATCATTGTCATCGATCTAAACCAATAAAGGGGCGGGTGCCTTGATGGCTGGGCGTGACTTAGGTGGCCGTTGGCCTTGCTTTGTTTGTATCTTTCGGTTAGGGTACTGGTGCCGGGATGTCTGCGACAGTATCGGCTACCTAAGTATTAGTCCTTTGTTTCCCGGAGATGGGCCATCAATATGTTAATCAACCCTAGAGTTTTGATTCCGTCTGCTGACTGCTTCCCAAATATACATTCAGGCACTGTGCCTGCTTGTTGCTTAGTATTGTCCACATTTCCCGAATATTCTCTGTGAGTGTCCATTTTGTATGCTGAAAGTGGCCATCCCAGATGGCTACACTCCCTCCTTGTGATCCTCAACGCGAAGCGCGAAGGATCATATTACTGAATCTTCTTTGTTCTCTGCCTAAGTCGAGCACCCGCATTCAAGGACAGGCTCTACTCTACTCTGTCCTATGGATTGGAACTTTTACCTAAATTGCTTTATATACATCACATTATTATAAAATTCTAAGGGGTGCTATGACATTCAGCATGCATTACAATTAAAACACGGGAACCTCTAACTATTCTTAGCTAAACTATCCTTAGTCAATTAAAAGAATTTACAACAGTATAAACTATACAACAGCAGCATTACATGTCTCTGTATCTTGGCAGTCAAGTACAGGATTTCACATCTTTATTAGAACAAACAAAAAAAATAGTCGATGCACTTTATTCACTTAAAGCGAGTGGGGGGGTTTGCTGAAGTCCGAAAATAGGGGGTCTGAGGGTATATACCACAGTGCGGGAGGCTTTCCTTTGCCATTTCCTAAGTCTCAAGTGTCTGGATGACACTGCAGAGTATCAATACGACTAACAGTGCTTCCACAATAAAAATACTGTCACAGTCTCGCAGCCTGTGCAATCGATGCGGTGAGTGTACCATCCCAGTGTTTGAGGATGTAAATAGCATATGGAGAGCAACCTATGGGTCGCTGGAAAACAAACAAAAGAATTTTGAACCAAAAGTTCCAAATGGGGTGCGTATGGGCCACGGCGGGGCAAGAATGGGTGGAGTCCCCGGGTAGGACGGTGACCAGTGCTGTAGGTGCACTACCCAAACGTAGCTGACCAGATGGGGTCCTCAGGCAGGGCGGGGAGCAGTGCAGTTACTCCACTGCCTGAGCGACCGGACAAGAACGAAAAGAATGTGTGTTCATCGTGGATACTGCCTCTTATGATTACCTTTGAATCAGAAGAGTAGTTATGATTGGGTGTCTGTTGACAAACTAGTTCCTTTAACTGCCAATGGGCGTTAAAAGAGTGGTGGCGTGGGGCCATGAATAAACTTTAAGTGCACAAACAACATTCAACATTTAAAGTAACAAACTAACATAACAAAATCGGGCAGACTCCATCAGAAGGACACCGTAAATCTCCATCGGTTCCCTTTTACCATCATCTGGACACCTCATTGCTCTATATCAAACAGAGTCGCAAAGGAGCTTGTCTGGTGGGAGTCAGACTCTGGGTCATCATCTTCTCCCGGTTGCCATACTCATGACTGGAGTAGCTGTGCCAAAGCTGCTTGGGGTGAAGCGGGGTCCATCTCATCATTCCGGATGAGTCTGTAAGAATTGTCGCGGTGCCAATGTTTCGTGACGAGGTTGGAGGTGGTAGGGGGCAATCCATATTCGTCGCGCAGTGGGTCCAGATCAGGGGCTTTTATATATGTGGTTTCAAAGGGGTCGATCGAATCCTGTTCGGAGTTGCTGGGAGTGGGGCCTGGTGCAGGAGTGTAATCGTGTCGCGGTGCCATGGGCTGTCGCTATCACTGTCAGTGCTGTATGAATGAAGGGAGAGGCGGAGTCGTGCCTCTGGGGGTGGAGTCGCAGTAGTGTCTGAGGATGGACTGGACTGGTTGGGGGAGGGTAGGAATAGGTCGTCCGTGGGCGGGGCGTGTTCATCTGCTGCTACAAGTGAGATGTGGTGTGAGTGGTTGTTCTGTGTGCATAAGCCTTAAGCTGGTTTATGTGAAACCATCCTTACTTACCATTGGGACAAGTGACCTTATAAACGGACGGGCTGACTTTATCTGTAATGGGAGTAGGGTCCTGCGAATTTGGGGGAAAGAAATGAACTGGGGTTGTATAGGGAGAGCATGACCTGCTGCCCTACTACAAATTCTGTGGCGTGTACTGTCTTATCAAAGCAACCTTTACTTTGCTTCTTTCATGTCCCAAGCCTAACAGCCGCGGTGAGCTGGGCTGCTTTAACATTATCAATAATCTGCTTTACTGCTTTCTCATGGGTGAGGGCGGTAACTGTGGGGCTGGCCAAATCAAGTCCTAACAAGTATTCTGTCCCCTTCCTGGGTCGTCCAGTCATGAGGGTGTGGGAGGTGTATCCGGTCAAAGTCGATACCGTGTTCCTTATGAACATTAGTGAAAAGGGGAGAACTGTGTCCCATGTGGTATTGTGCTGTTGCACCATTTTCCTGAGGATTGCCTTGAGAGTTCTATTCATTATCTCTACGATTCCACTTGATTGGGGGTGATATGCAATGTGGAATTTTTGGCGGATGCCGAAAATTGTGAGGACGTTTTTCATGACGCGTCCTGTAAAGTGTGAGCCTTGGTCGGACTCTATACTGTGGGGAAATCCCCATCTCGTGAAGATGTGCTGAGTTAGGATCTTGGCTGTCGTTTTTGCTGTGTTAGTTCGGATAGAAAAGCTTCCACACATTTCATGAAGGTGTTGATGACCACCAACACATACTTAAAACCATTCTTGCAGGGAGGTATAGGTCCTATGTAATCAATCTGCAAATTCATTCAGGGGCCTTTAACAGGGTGGGTGTGACTGAGCTGACCTTTCCTTGCATATCTGTCCAGATTGTTCTGGGCGCTGATTAAACAGTTTTCAATGTAGTGCGTTACATTGGATTTCAGGCCACCAGCAGAGACGTCTGAGGTGGGCGAGTGTTGCTTCTATGCCTTGATTCCATGGTTGTCATGGAATTGGCAAATAATTTGGTTTCTGTCCTGGGTGGGGACTACATAAATACCTTCTTTTAAAATTATACCGTCATGTGTCGTCAAAGTGTTCTTGTATTTATCGTAGGGGCTGGGAAGTTGCCTTTTAAAACTTCCCTGAGCTGTGCGTCTTTCTTTTGGGCGAGCCATATCTTGAATATTGGTCTGTGAGACCTGGACCGCGTGTACTGGGGCACTCTCGGGGGGGGATTCCAAAAGTGACCGTGTCTGAATCTGCCTTTGCTAGGGCGTCGGCCTTAATGTTACCGGGGGGGGGGGGGGGGGGGAGAGAGAGAGAACGATGGTGGGTATGAACTTTAATGATACCATATTTCCGATCTTTAGCTGTCCTGAGAATATGCTGGAGTAATGGGGCTGAGGGTAGGGGTTTTCCATCCGCGAAAACAAATCCTTTAGATTCCCACAGGGGTAGGAATTCCGTTAAACTATTGCAGACATATAAGCTGTCGGAGTATATGTCACTGGGGTTGGGAACTAGTCGGGGTGCTCTACAATATATGCTACGGCTGCTAATTCTGCTGCCTGCGAACCTAGATGTCCAGGCAATTTCAAGGATATCTCCTCTAATGCGCGTCCCTGCGCATCCTCTACATATATGTCACAACTAGTAATTTGTTTACCGTTCAAAACTGTGGAGGAGCCATCCACATAAATCTTAAGGGGTGCGCCTATGTCTGTGGGCTGGGGTCTCTGGGGTGTAGTACCTGGCTTCGGGGGAGCTGACTTTGGTACAAAGGGTCCTGTGTTGTGCCTGGTGGTGATGATTTCACACTCATGTGGGGTGCTTGCGTAATGTAAATTATCTACGAGGAAAGTGTGTGTTTTTGTCCTCTTCACTGTTATGTCCCGTCCCTGTAAGAGAAGGGTCCATCGGGCGGTGCGAATTTGGCTGACTGTGCCGTCCTTTAGTCTACCATCTAGTAGAAGTTGGGTTGGGGTGTGCTCCGTTAAAATAGTGATGGGGTTGAGTCCTGTTATGTGGGCGAAGTATTGAACAGCGCAAAAAACTGCGAGCAGGTGCCTTTCGCAGGCAGAAAGTCCTTGCTCAACTGGGTCAAGAACTCGTGAGGCGTATGCTACGGGGCCTAAACGATCGTGTCTTTCTTGGAGGAGCACGGCCGAAAGGGTTTGGTCGGTGGTTGCAATCTCAATTGCGTATGGGGAGAGTGGATCTGGGACCTGTAATGCGGGAGCTGTGTTGAGGGCTCGTTTTAATGCATCCACGGCATCCGTGTGCTGTGGAAGCCATTCCCATGGTGCTTGCTTTTTTAGGAGTTCGGAAAGAGGGGCTGCCTTTGTCGCAAAACCGTCTATGTGATTCCTATAATAGCCAACCAGTCCTAGAAATGATCGGAGGGCTGTGACATTATGGGGCAGGGGTAATTTGACAATGGAGTCGATGCGTTTCTGGTCAATCTCGCGTTTGTCATGGGTGATCACTGTGCCTAAGTAAATTACTTTTTCTTGTAGAATCTGGGCCTTTTTGGGGTTTACTTTACATCCAATTTCTTGAAGGAGTCCTAATAATTCGGTGAGAAGCGAAATGTGCTCTCCCTTAGTGTCCGTCCATAGAAGCAAGTCGTCTACATATTGGACAAGGCAAACAGGTCGGGAAAATGTAACTAATCCATTCGCCAGCTGTCGGTGAAAAATGGAGGGGGAGTTTTTGAAGCCTTGTGGAAGGCACATCCATGTGTATTGCTGTCCCTGGAAGGTGAAAGCAAATTTATATTGGCATGCTTTATCTAATGGAATGGACCAAAAGCCGTTGCTGATGTCCAAAACCAAAATTTCTTTTGACTGGGGTCCTGTTTTAGCATCGTCTTGGGATACGTGGCTACGGTGGGGGCTGCTACTGGGGTTACTTTGTTTAGTTCCCTATAATCGATGGTCAGTCGCCATGAGCCATCGGGTTTCCTGACGGGCCAAATTGGGGCATTGTTCGTTGAGGCTACTGAACGGAGTACGCCTTGGTCAAGCAAACTCTGAATAACCTTTGCGATTTCTCCCTCTGCTTGTTGGGGAAAACCGTACTGTTTTGGGGGTTTGGGGTCGGGACCTGTAATGTTTACTAAGCCTGCTATTTTGCCGCAGTCGTGCTAGTGCTGCTTTGTGTCGCTGTAAAACGTCTCTGACGTCTTTATTACATAGAATTTACAGTGCAGAAGGAGGCCATTCGGCCCATCGAGTCTGCACCGGCTCTTGGAAAGAGCATCCTACCCAAGTCCACACCTCCGCCCCATCCTCATAACCCAGTAACCCCACCCAGCACTAAGGGCAATTTTGGACACTAAGGGCAATTTAGCACGGCCAATCCACCTAACCTGCACATCTTTGGACTGTGGGAGGAAACCGGAGCACCCGGAGGAAACCCACGCAGACACGGGGAGAACGTGCAAACTCCGTACAGACAGTGACCCAGCGGGGAATCGAACTTGGGACCCTGGAGCTGTGAAGCAATTGTGCTAACCACCATGCTATCGTGCTGCCCCCTGACTAATGGCTCGAGGGTCGAACAAGAAGTCTCCTACCGCGCTAATACTGTGTGCGTAGTCGCCAACTGTGAGCGTGGCGGGGGCTCGTGCTGCCTTTGCCATTCTCCACACACATTTGTTTATGGGGTCGAACGATAGATTGTGGGAGCTCATAAAGTCTATCCCCAAAATGTGTTTAGTTGTCTGGGGTAGATCGACTAGAAATATGGAGTGTTTGGTTTTAATGTTCCCTATCTGAATCGCTACAGGGGCTGTGATGTGTCCCTGCTGCAAGTGCCCTGTAAAACCGCTGAGAGTAATGGTGTCTGTGGCCATGTGTCTCGTTGAAACATTGTGGAGGAGTTGAGCGTGGTACGGGACCCTCCTGTGTCCCAAAGAAATTCTACGGGGTGTCCCCGGACTGTGCCCGCTACTACCGGCCTTCCGGACTTGTCCCAAAGGGTATTGCAGACCCAAGTTGGGGAGTCCGAACACCGTCAATCGGTGCCGTTCATATCTGCGTTATCGGAACGAGCGCTAATACTATGAATTGGCTTGGCTCTATTCTTATTTAGGGTATTTGCATGCTGGTTTCGCTGCTGTTTCTGGGGGGCATTGCACTCTCGTGCGTAGTGTCCTAATTGTCCGCAATTGTAACATCCTTGGAATTTAGGCTTCTGTGGGCCGTTTCTTCCCTCATTTACCCATGCGGGCTTCTGATGCGTCCTAACTGGATGCATGTTAGCATCTGCCTGCTCTTCCTCTGCTTTACTGTAATCTGATTTTCCCTGAATGGACTGTTTCCAAGCTCGGGACAATCTCTTTAGTACCCATTTCTCATTGTCTCGTCTGAGGGGTCATAATTGGCGCAAGCTCTCTGTCCTGCTTCGGTCGCGTGAGAGACTCGGATTCGAGTCCATTTGGCCATATTGTCTGGGGTCAAATGGGCGTGGGCTAACTCTCCGAATACTTCTGTGAAATGAATCCACAGGCGTCCAGCTGTGGGGTGCTCTGTCTTTTTCTGCCTACATTTATTCAGGCCTTCTCCCTTATTGTAGCCGATTGCATCTAGGATCGCTGCATGCATTTCTTGGAGGGTGCCTCCTCCTACATTTTGTGGGTCGGGAAGGGCTGCCATGACTGAGGGGTTGAGGCTCAAAACTGTGAGCTTCACTTGCTCCTTTTCATCCAGGCCGTACATGGTCGCCTGTTGTTTGACTCTTGCAAAATAATGGTGTGGGTCCGATGTGGGTAGGAACGGTGTTATCTTATCACACGCGTCCCTTAATTGAGTGACGGTTAATGGGGTGTCCAGAAAATCTGGGTCTCCGTCTGTTGTGGCACTGCGCTGTGTGGTGACAGGGTTCATGGGATTGTGCTCTACCTGTGCAGTCGGGGGTGTGGGTGCTTTTCTTTTCTGAGGTTTATCCCGAGTACATGTTACATGTATATATCTATGGGCAGTCTCATTTAACTCCTGCCATTCGGGGCCATTTTCCTGATCTAACTGGGGTCCAAATGCATTCTGGAATCCATTTTGTACAGAAAGCAGAGATTGCAGGTCTGCAATTTGCTTTCGGCATTTGGCGTGATCTACCGAGCTCTGCCTTTGTTCCGTCATAGAACTGTGGAGTGCTCGTAGGGCTGCTGTTAAATTGTTACATTGTTTCTTTAATTGCTCGACTTGGTGTTCTGTTTCCTCTCTGACCAACACCTCGCATTGCGTGTCTTGGTAGGCCTTATCATTCTGTGACAGAAAGCTGCTTAAGTGAGCGAGACAAGATTGGTGTGCCCGTTTGACATCAGCCATCTCCTTGTCCTTCGCCGCTAACTGCTCTCGAAGTTGTCTGTTAACTTCTTCGTACTCACTAGCGTCTCCCTCACTATTCTTATCTCTCTCTTCAATCTCTCTGCGAAGCGTCCTCACAACCTCCTCTGTGCCTCGCAATTGTGCCAAGCAGGACACGATTGCCATCGGCTTACGAGCTTTCCCTGAGCTTTTCTTATGAATCTCGTCAGGTTCTCCCACCAAGTATTCCCTATACTTCCGGGACCTGTTTCATCGTTTGCACAGAATTCACTTCAAAGGGGCCATCCTTTCCCTTTGAGATATTTTCTAATTTCCTCTTCCCATACGGGACACTGCCCTGCTCTACTGGTCGCTGCGACCTCGAATTCCTGGGGGTTCACAAGGCATTCTATTGCCTTCATTGCCATTTCTATCGCTATCTCTGGGTTTCTACCGAATTTGGAACAGGGGGGAATAAAATGGTGACGCAAACACAGGTACGGTGTACGCTATTTTCCGGTCTACAAAACTCCTGACACGTTTTACGCAACAAAATCTATCAATGTTACCTTATATCCCTTGATAGTACGCATGCAAATAACACACTTCCGGATCTTGGAGGTTTGATCGATATTGGTCTTATGCTTGTGGTTTTTCTTTTTCCAATTGGGTTTCTAATTCAAATTTGGGTTCTCTCAGAGTGATGAAGCCACTTCTAGGTCGAGTCCCGCCAGAGTCGCCAGTAATGTTGCTATATTTATTTGGTTATAAATATGGCGGTCAATATGGTCGCCTTTCTTAATCCTAATTATGTTTCTACTTTCAGAGTCGCCAGGTATCTCTCGATACCGCCACAAGGTTCAACCCAAATACCGATCAAAGAGCCAATACACCAGTTAGTTAGTTCAAAGTCAATACTATTTATTTACACACAGTAGGATCTACTCATGCACGATAATACTACAAACTAAACTATCTCTAACGCTAACTCCCAAACTTAACTTTGGGTGCCCACTTAGTCAGAGGAACAATGGCCGTTGTTCGGATTTGAGGCTGTTGGGTGCGAAGAGGTAACAGGAGTACAGCTAAGATCATCCGTCTGGTAGCGAGCGTTGACCTTGAACTTACTTGCTTCTGGTGATGCTGGTGGATGGGGCTCTCCGCTTGAGAGCCGAATCCAAGAGACTGAATCTCAGTCGGGGGTTCCTTCTTATATATGGAGGGACTTTGCGTGCTTTTAGGTGGGCCTTAAACTTGGTCCCAATTAATTGGGCAGCTTCTTGATCATTGTCGTACATAAGCAACTGGGATCAAGTAGATCCCTTGAAGAGTATAGAGATTGTCGAAATAGAGTTAAGAGGGAAATCAGGAGGGCAAAAAGGGGACATGAAATTGCTTTGGCAAATAATGCAAGGGAGAATCCAAAGAGATTCTACAGATACATAAAGGGGAAAAGAGTAACTAGGGACAGAGTAGGGCCTCTTAAGGATCAACAAGGGCATCTATGTGCAGAGCCACAAGAGTTGGGTGAGATCCTGAATGAATATTTCTCATCGGTATTCACGGTGGAGAAAGGCATGGATGTTAGGAAACTAAGGGAAATAAATAGTGATGTCTTGAGAAGTGTGCATATTACAGAGGAGGAGGTGCTGGAAGTCTTAAAGCGCATCAAGGTAGATAAATCCCCGGGACCTGATGAAATGTATCCCAGGATGTTGTGGGAGGCTAGGGAGGAAATTGCGGGTCCCCTAACCGAGATATTTGAATCATCGGCAGCCACAGGTGAGGTGCCTGAAGATTGGAGAGTGGCGAATGTTGTGCCCTTGTTTAAGAAGGGCAGCAGGGAAAAGCCTGGGAACTACAGACCGGTGAGCCTAACGTCTGTAGTAGGTAAGTTGCTAGAAGGTATTCTGAGAGACAGGATCTACAAGCATTTAGAGAGGCAAGGACTGATTCGGGGCAGTCAGCATGGCTTTGTGCGTGGAAAATCATGTCTCACAAATTTGATTGAGTTTTTTGAGGGAGTGACCAAGAAGGTAGATGAGGGTAGTGCAGTAGACGTTGTCTACATGGACTTTAGCAAAGCCTTTGACAAGGTACCGCATGGTAGGTTGTTGCAGAAGGTTAAAGCTCACGGGATCCAGGGTGAGGTTGCCAATTGGATTCAAAATTGGCTGGACGACAGAAGGCAGAGGGTGGTTGTAGAGGGTTGTTTTTCAAACTGGAGGCCTGTGACCAGTGGTGTGCCTCAGGGATCGGTGCTGGGTCCACTGTTATTTGTGATTTATATTAATGATTTGGATGAGAATTTAGGAGGCATGGTTAGTAAGTTTGCAGATGACACCAAGATTGGTGGCACAGTGGATAGTGAAGAAGGTTATCTCGGATTGCAACGGGATCTTGATCAATTAGGCCAGTGGGCCGACGAATGGCAGATGGAGTTTAATTTAGATAAATGTGAGGTGATGCATTTTGGCAGATCGAATCAGGCCAGGACCTACTCAGTTAATGGTATGGCGTTGGGGAGAGTTATAGAACAAAGAGATCTAGGAGTACAGGTTCATAGCTCCTTGAAGGTGGAGTCGCAGGTGGACAGGGTGGTGAAGAAGGCATTCGGCATGCTTGGTTTCATTGGTCAGAACATTGAATATAGGAGTTGGGACGTCTTGTTGAAGTTGTACAAGACATTGGTACGGCCACACTTGGAATACTGTGTGCAGTTCTGGTCACCCTATTATAGAAAGGATATTATTAAACTAGAAAGAGTGCAGAAAAGATTTACTAGGATGTTGCCGGGACTTGATGGTTTGAGTTATAAGGAGAGGCTGGATAGACTGGGACTTTTTTCCCTGGAGCGTAGGAGGCTTAGGGGTGATCTTATAGAGGTCTATAAAATAATGAGGGGCATAGATAAGGTAGATAGTCAACATCTTTTCCCAAAGGTAGGGGAGTCTAAAACTAGAGGGCATAGGTTTAAGGTGAGAGGGGAGAGATTCAGAAGGGCCCAGAGGGGCAATTTCTTCACTCAGAGGGTAGTGAGTGTCTGGAATGGGCTGCCAGAGGTAGTAGTAGAAGCGGGTACAATTGTGTCTTTCAAAAAGCATTTAGATGGTTACATGGGTAAGATGGGTATAGAGGGTTATGGGCCAAGTGCGGGCAACTGGGACTAGCTTAATGGTAAAAAACTGGGCGGCATGGACTGGTTGGGCCGAAGGGCCTGTTTCCATGCTGTAAACTTCTATGATTCTATGATTCTATGATTCTATTGTCATCGATCTAAACCAATAAAGCGGTGGGCATGTCTTAGGTGGCCGTTGGCCTTGCTTTGTTTGTGCCTGTCGGTTAGGGTACTGGTGCCGGGATGTCTGCGACAGTATCGGCTACCTGAGTATTAGTCCTTTGTTTCCCCGAGATGGGCCATCAATATGTTAATCAACCCTAGAGTTTCGATTCCGTCTGCTGACTGCTTCCCAAATATACATTCAGGCTCTGTGCCTGCTTGTTGCTTTGTATTATCCACATTTCCCTATATTCTCTGTAAGTGTCCATTTTGTATTCTGAAAGTGGCCATCACAGATGGCTACAGTAGGCAAATTGTATATTTTCTGGTGAATCTTCCAATCACAGGCTGAGGGCAGGGTGGGCAGCAAAAGTGCCGAGAGTCACGGAGTCACTCACACATGCAAGGTTCTAGAATCATAGAATTTACAATGCAGAAGGAGACCAATCGGCCCATCAGGTCTGCATGGCCCTTGGAAAGAGCACCCTACCCAAGCGTAGACCTCCACCCTATCCCTGTAACCCTACCTAACCTTTTTGTAACCAATTGTTTTAACCAATCCACCTAACCCGCACATCTTTGGACTGTGGGAGGAAACCAGAGCACCCGGAGGAAACCCACGCAGACAGGGGGAGAACGTGCAGACTCCGCACAGACAGTGACCCAAGCCGGGAATTGAACCTGGGGCCCTGGACCTATGAAGCAACAGTGCTAACCACTGTGCTGCCGTGCTACTGTTACAACATCCTGGGCAAGTGCACGCTCAATCCCAGCCCACGTGCCCCGGAGTCACAACACAAATGAATTATAAAAATACCCAATGTCCTTGGCTGCCCAATAATTACAGTCACCAGCGTGGTAACCTGACAGGGCCTAATTTGAAACTGAATAAAATTGGATATCCTAAAAATTTAAATTAAACTGCAGTTAGTTTCAACAAATGGCCGAATGGGAATTTGTACTTGGCCAAATTCAAATACACTGAAACTCAGACAAACTGCCAGAGCATGTCTGAACCGCCCTGTCAATCTCCCATCAAGTGATGATCGATCCAATTGATATGCACTGGTCTATTGTCAGTAGCCCAGATTGAGCCAGACTCTCGGGCGCCCAGAGTCCCCGCTGTTAACTTATTTGTTAAGGGGCTACCTGCCAACCACACCACCGGAGATGGACACCTAAGGCAAGCTCAGGTGTCCTGTCCAATGATCATCAATGTGATCTTTGGATACTGAGACCCCTTCTTGAGTCTTCTTTGGCAGAAAGCCAGAGGAAATGGCAAAAAGGCGTGAAGGGAGGGGGGATAAAATAGACACCCGGACGGACATCAGCAGCGAAGACTCAACGTGGGAGGTGACCTTGACCATCCAGATGGACCAGGAAGGAAGGAAGAAGCTGCCAGCGAGGCTCACCTTTATGACAACGGTCCAGGGGAAGAATTGGATCCACAGTTAAACCAAGCCACCTTTGCAGGTAGTATAATCAAATCTTGGATGTTTTCTTGTATTATATTTGTGGGTTAATTTATGGGTTAATATTGTGTGTTTAATAAAGTTGGTTGAATTTATACTTGTGTTGACCTGTGTTCTCCTTGATAATAAAGACACTTAGGTAAACCCTTTGAGTAAGTAAACTGGTTGAAAGTATCTGAATTGGACAGATACAACACCAGGTTTGTAAATGTAAACTGTTTATTTATGAAAATAACTATAATGAAATATGATGCAGGTGCAGTTGGTTAGCTATTATCCAATACCCAACTTCCACTTTAACTTGCCCTCACCCTCTACACACACAAACATAAGACAAAAAAACACAGAAGGATGGAAAGGCGTAAAAAAACACCTAAGTGAAAGGGAAGCATCTTTATTTTAGATGATGGCTCTTTGCATGCTTTCTTTATAGTAAGCTTGCAGATTCAAGTCTTTGTTTTGCAGCCTGCATTGGTAGTTCTCTATAGTTTAACAATGCAGTACTCACAAGTGTCTTGGAGAGGCAGAGCCTTTGTTTCAAACTTTACTTTGAGATTGTGGTATGACTTCAGGCCTCTGTAGTTTCAGGAACACAGCACTCAAAGGCTACTGGTGAGATAGAGAAATAGCCTCACAGCAGCCTCCTGAAGAGTTAGCTGGATATTTCTGGAGAGAATTAGTTAGACATATTCCTTCATGCAGAATCAAAACCAAAACCCCAGGTCTCACTGGGATAAGATCCAGTCACTGCATGTCATCAGGTGGAGCACAGCCTTTTGGGCCAATTCATTGGCCACCAGACAAATCAATCCAACCGAATCCCATCCCATCTCCCTCACTAGTGCCGGCCAGTGTGCAGCTCCACTTTACACCAGCACAGGCTTCTGGATTCTTCTGCTTGAATTAAAGATACAGGCTGCTTGCCTTAAAAGACACATGTCCATCAATCATCCTCGGATCAAAAAGGTAACAGCAAAAATAAAACAAAGGGAAAATAAGGGAATAAACAGCCAATAAACAGGAAGGACCTTACTGTACTCACCTCACACAACATGGTATCGTATAGTTTCCACACATTTTCAAATGTCACCTTCAGCTTGGTCTTTTCAGACACCATGTCCAGCAAGGCCTAGATGGGGAGGCCAGAACACCACATCAGAAAGTGCCTCAGTTCAATGCAATAAGTCCCTCAGACTATCACAGATGCACTCCCCCCTCCTCCCCCCACCCGCCACAGAGAGGGTCTCTGAGACAATGCCCCCCTCGTCACCACAGTCCCAACTAGTGGTTAGCACTGCTGCCTCACAGCGCCATGGACCCGGGTTCAATTCCAACTTTGGTTGACTGTCTGTGTGGAGTTTGCACGTTCTATCTGTGGCTACCTAGGTTTCCTCCAAGTCCAAAGACGTGCAGGTTAAGTGGATTGGCCACGATAAATTGCCCGTTAGCATCCAAATGTTAGGTGGGGTTACGGCGATAGGGCGGGTGGGCCTAGTTAGGGTGTTGATGCAGAGGGTTGGTGCGTACTCAATTGACTGAATGGCCTCCTTTTGCAATGTAGGTATTCTATTTTATGAGAGAGGGTCCATGAGACACTCCTCCACCCAGAGGGACCCTGAGACACTGCCCCCTCAGACTGAAGGTCCCTGAGATGCTCCTCCCTCCAGAGGGTTGCTGAGACAGTCCTCCCCTCAGAGAGAGGTTCCTTAACACACCGCCCCTCAGATTAAAGGTCCATGAGACAGTCCTCCCCTCAGAGAGAGGGTCCCTGAAGCACTGCCCACCGCACCCCCCCCCCCCACCGACAGTGGGTCCCTGAGACACTTCCCCCCCGCAAAGAGAGTCCCTGAGACACTGCCCCCCACCCCAGAGAGAGCAGCACGGAGACACTGCCCCCCCCCCGCAGAGAGAGCATCACTGAGACACTGCCCCCCACCGCAGAGAGAGCATCACTGAGACACTGCCCCCCCCGCAGAGAGAGCATCACTGAGACAATGCCCCCCCCGCAGAGAGAGCATCACTGAGACACTGACCCCCCCCCCCCGCAGAGAGAGCATCACTGAGACACTCACCCCCCCCCCCCCCCCGCAGAGCGATCACTGAGACACTGACCGCCGCCCCCCCCCGCAGAGAGAGCATCACTGAGACACAGCCCCCCCCCCGCAGAGAGAGCATCACTGAGACGATGCACCCCCCTCCCCCCGCAGGGAGAGCATCACTGAGACGCTGCCCCCCCCTCGCAGAGAGAGCATCACTGAGACACTGAACCCCCCCCCCCGCAGAGAGAGCATCACGGAGACACTGCCCCCCCCGCAGAGAGAGCATCACTGAGACACTGCCACCCCCCCGCAGAGAGAGCATCACTGAGACACTGCCACCCCCCCGCAGAGAGAGCATCACTGAGACACTGCCCCCCCCCCCCGCAGAGAGAGCATCACTGAGACACTGACCCCCCCGCAGAGAGAGCATCACTGAGACACTGCACCCCCTCCCGCAGAGAGAGCATCACTGAGACACTGCCCACCCCCGCAGAGAGAGCATCACTGAGACACTGCCCCCCCCCCGCAGAGAGAGCATCACTGAGACACTGCCCCCCCCACCCCCCGCAGAGAGAGCATCACTGAAACACTGTCCCCCCACCACCCCCCCGCAGAGAGAGCATCACTGAGACACTGCCCCCCCCCCCCCGCAGAGAGAGCATCACTGAGACACTGACCCTCCCGCAGAGAGCATCACTGAGACTCTGCCCCCCCCGCAGAGAAAGCATCACTGAGAAACTAACCGCCCACCGCAGAGAGCATCACTGAGACACTGCCCCCCTCGCAGAGAGAGCATCACTGAGACACTGACCCCCCCCCCGCAGAGAGAGCATCACTGAGACACTGCCCCCCCCCGCAGAGAGAGCATCACTGAGACACTGTCCCCCCCCCGCATAGAGAACATCGCTGAGACACTGCCCCCCCTCAGAGAGAGCACCACTGAGACACTTTCCCCCCCCCCGCAGAGAGAGCATTACTGAGACAGACCCCCCCCCGCAGAGAGCATCACTGCGACTCTGCCCCCCCCACAGAGAGCATCACTGAGTCACTGCCCCCCTCGCAGAGAGAGCATCACTGAGACACTGACCCCCCCGCAGAGAGAGCATCACTGAGACACTGCCCCCCCACAGAGAGAGCATCACTGAGACACTGACCACCCCGCAGAGAGAGCATTACTGAGACACTGCCCCCCCCAAAGAGAGAGCATCACTATGACACTCCTCCCCCCCCCCCTCGCAGAGAGAGCATCACTGAGACACTGCCCCCCCCACAGAGTGAGCATCACTGAGACACTTCCCCACCCCCCCGCAGAGAGAGCATCACTGAGACACTGACCCTCCTGCAGAGAGCATCACTGAGACACTGTCCCCCCCCCCCCCCGCAGAGAGAGCATCACTGAGACACTGACCCCCCCGCAGAGAGCATCACTGAGACACTGACCCCCCCGCAGAGAGAGCATCACTGAGACACTGCCCCCCCCCGCAGAGAGAGCATCACTGAGACACTACCCCGCCCCCCGCAGAGAGAGCATCACTGGCCTTACTGAAGTCCACATAGACAACATCCACTGCCCTACCTGCATCAATCATCTTTGTGACCTCCTCGAAAATCTCTATCAAGTTAGTGAGACACGACCTCCCCTTCACAAAACCATGCTGCCTCTCACTAATACGTCCATTTGCTTCCAAATGGGAGTAGATCCTGTCTCGAAGAATTCTCTCCAGTAATTTCCCTACCACTGACGTAAGGCTCATCGGCCTGTAGTTCCCTGGATTATCCTTGCTACCCTTTTTAAACAGAGGAACAACATTGGCTATTCTCCAGTCCTCCGGGACATCACCTGAAGACAGTGAGGAACCAAAGATTTCTGTCAAGGCCTCAGCAATTTCCTCTCTAGCCTCCTTCAGTATTCTGGGGTATCAGGCCCTGGGGACTTATCTACCTTAATATTTTTCAAGACGCCTAACACCGCGTCTTTTTGGATCTCAATGTGACAGGCTATCTACGCACCCTTCTCCAGACTCAACATCCACCAATTCCTTCTCTTTGGTGAATACTGATGCAAAGTATTCATTTAGTACCCCGCCCATTTCCTCTGGCTCCACACATAGATTCCCTTGCCTATCCTTCAGTGGGCCAACCCTTTCCCTGGATACCCTCCTGCTTTTTATGTACGTGTAAAAAGCCTTGGGACATTCCTTAACCCTATTTGCCAATGACTTTATGTGACCCCCTTCTTGCCTTCCTGACTCATTGCTTAAGTTCCTTCCTACTTTCCTTATCTTCCACACAGGCTTCGTCTGTTCCCAGCCTTCTAGCCCTGACAAATCCTGACAAATGCCTCCTTTTTCTTTTTGACGAGGCCTCCAATATCTCTCGTTATCAAAGGTTCCCGAAAATTGCCGTATTGATCCTTCTTCCTCCCAGGAACATGCCGGTCCTGAATTCCTTTCAACTGACACTTGAAAGCCTCCCACATGTCAGATGTTGATTTACCCTCAAACATCCGCCCCCAAATCTAGGTTCTTCAGTTCCCGCCTAATATTGTTATAATTAGCCTTCCCCCAATTCAGCACATTCACCCTAGGACCACTCTTATCCTTGTCCACCAGCACTTTAAAACTTACTGAATTGTGGTCACTGTTCCCAAAATGCTCCCCTACTGAAACATCTACCACCTGGCCGGGCTCATTCCCCAATACCAGGTCGTACAGCCCCTTCCCTAGTTGGACTGTCTACATATTGTTTTCAGAAGCCCTCCTGGATGCTCCTTACAAACTCTGCCCCGTCTAAGCCAGTCAGTTTCAGCGGGAGCATTGCGGAAGGAGGTTGCTGGGAGGTAAGTCAACCTTTAAAAGCACTTCTCTTTGCAGGGGCAGGCCAGTCGATTTCGGCGGCGTGAGAGCAGCTGGTGAGTCAGTTTCAGCGGGAGCATTGCGGAAGGAGGTTGCTGGGAGGTAAGTCAACCTTTAAAAGCACTTCTCTTTGCAGGGGCAGGCCAGTCGAGTTCGGCGGCGTGAGAGCAGCTGGTGAGTCAGTTTCAGCGGGAGCATTGCGGAAGGAGGTTGCTGGGAGGTAAGTCAACCTTTAAAAGCACTTCTCTTTGCAGGGGCAGGCCAGTCGATTTCGGCGGGAGTGGAGCTGGCTGGTTAGTCAATTTCAGCAGGAGCTGAGAATTTTTCTTTTTTTTTTAAATTAGTTTTTTTAGGCGGGATCAGGAAGTCGACCCGCGGACGTCTGGGAAGACCCTCACCAATAAATTCTGGTGGAGAGGAAACCCGAGACACTACACGTGTAGTGTCTCCCACCCACCCTCCTCCTCTAACCTAATAATAAAACCCATTGGTCTGAGGTAAGTACCATATTTTTATTATATTATTATTAGTTTTTATAAAAATTTAATTTAGTTGTTAGCCAGATCTTGGTAGAAAGTTAGAGGAATGGCAGGGAAGGGAGTGCAATGTTCCTCCTGCAGGATGTTTGAGGTGAGGGATGCAGTTAGTGTCCCTGCTGATTTTACCTGCAGGAAGTGCTGCCATCTCCAGCTCCTCCAAGACCGAGTTAGGGAACTGGAGCTGGAGTTGGAAGAACTTCGGACCATTCGGGAGGCAGAAGGGGTCATAGATAGCAGCTTCAGGGAATTAGTTACACCAAAGATTGGAGATAGGTGGGTAACTGTAAGAGGGACTGGGAAAAAACAGTCAGTGCAGGGATCCCCTGCGGTCGTTCCCCTGAGAAACAAGTATACCGCTTTGGATACTTGTGGGGGGGACGACTTACCAGGGGTAAGCCATGGGGTACGGGCCTCTGGCACGGAGTCTGTCCCTGTTGCTCAGAAGGGAAGGGGGGAGAGGAGCAGAGCATTAGTAATTGGGGACTCTATAGTCAGGGGCACAGATAGGAGATTTTGTGGGAGCGTGAGAGACTCACGTTTGGTATGTTGCCTCCCAGGTGCAAGGGTACGTGATGTCTCGGATCGTGTTTTCCGGGTCCTTAGGGGGAGGGGGAGCAGCCCCAAGTCGTGGTCCACATTGGCACCAACGACATAGGTAGGAAAGGGGACAAGGATGTCAGGCACGCTTTCAGGGAGCTAGGATGGAAGCTCAGAACTAGAACAAACAGAGTTGTTATCTCTGGGTTGTTGCCCGTGCCACGTGATAGTGAGATGAGGAATAGGGAGAGAGAGCATTTAAACACGTGGCTACAGGGATGGTGCAGGCGGGAGGGTTTCAGATTTTTGGATAACTGGGGCTCTTTCTGGGGAAGGTGGGACCTCTACAGACAGGATGGTCTACATCTGAACCTGAGGGGCACAAATATCCTGGGGGGGGAGATTTGTTAGTGCTCTTTGGGGGGGGTTTAAACTAATGCAGCAGGGGCATGGGAACCTGGATTGTAGTTTTAGGGTAAGGGAGAATGAGAGTATAGAGGTCAGGAGCACAGATTTGACGTCGCAGGAGGGGGCCAGCGTTCAGGTAGGTGGTTTGAAGTGTGTCTACTTCAATGCCAGGAGTATACGAAACAAGGTAGGGGAACTGGCAGCGTGGGTTGGTACCTGGGACTTCGATGTTGTGGCCATTTCGGAGACATGGATAGAGCAGGGACAGGAATGGATGTTGCAGGTTCCGGGGTTTAGGTGTTTTAGTAAGCTCAGAGAAGGAGGCAAAAGAGGGGGAGGTGTGGCGCTGCTAGTCAAGAGCAGTATTACGGTGGCGGAGAGGATGCTAGATGGGGACTCTTCTTCCGAGGTAGTATTGGCTGAAGTTAGAAACAGGAAAGGAGAGGTCACCCTGTTGGGAGTTTTTTATAGGCCTCCTAATAGTTCTAGGGATGTAGAGGAAAGGATGGCGAAGATGATTCTGGATATGAGCGAAAGTAACAGGGTAGTTATTATGGGAGACTTTAACTTTCCAAATATTGACTGGAAAATATATAGTTCGAGTACAATAGATGGGTCGTTTTTTGTACAGTGTGTGCAGGAGGGTTTCCTGAAACAATATGTTGACAGGCCAACAAGAGGCGAGGCCACGTTGGATTTGGTTTTGGGTAATGAACCAGGCCAGGTGTTGGATTTGGAGGTAGGAGAGCACTTTGGGGACAGTGACCACAATTCGGTGACGTTTACGTTAATGATGGAAAGGGATAAGTATACACCGCAGGGCAAGAGTTATAGCTGGGGGAAGGGCAATTATGATGCCATTAGACGTGACTTGGGGGGGGATAAGGTGGAGAAGTAGGCTGCAAGTGTTGGGCACACTGGATAAGTGGGGCTTGTTCAAGGATCAGCTACTGCGTGTTCTTGATAAGTATGTACCGGTCAGACAGGGAGGAAGGCGTCGAGCGAGGGAACCGTGGTTTACCAAGGAAGTGGAATCTCTTGTTAAGAGGAAGAAGAAGGCCTATGTGAAGATGAAGTGTGAAGTTTCGGTTGGGGCGATGGATAGTTACAAGGTAGCGAGGAAGGATCTAAAGAGAGAGCTAAGACGAGCAAGGAGGGGACATGAGAAGTATTTGGCAGGAAGGATCAAGGAAAACCCAAAAGCTTTCTATAGGTATGTCAGGAATAAGCGAATGACTAGGGAAAGAGTAGGACCAGTCAAGGACAGGGATGGGAAATTGTGTGTGGAGTCTGAAGAGATAGGCGAGATACTAAATGAATATTTTTCGTCAGTATTCACTCAGGAAAAAGATAATGTTGTGGAGGAGAATGCTGAGCCCCAGGCTAATAGAATAGATGGCATTGAGGTACGTAGGGAAGAGGTGTTGGCAATTCTGGACAGGCTGAAAATAGATAAGTCCCCGGGACCTGATGGGATTTATCCTAGGATTCTATGGGAGGCCAGGGAAGAGATTGCTGGACCTTTGGCTTTGATTTTTATGTCATCATTGGCTACAGGAATAGTGCCAGAGGACTGGAGGACAGCAAATGTGGTCCCTTTGTTCAAAAAGGGGAGCAGAGACAACCCCGGCAACTATAGACCGGTGAGCCTCACGTCTGTAGTGGGTAAAGTCTTGGAGGGGATTATAAGGGACAAGATTTATAATCATCTAGATAGGAATAATATGATCAGGGATAGTCAGCATGGCTTTGTGAAGGGTAGGTCATGCCTCACAAACCTTATTGAGTTCTTTGAGAAGGTGACTGAACAGGTAGACGAGGGTAGAGCAGTTGATGTGGTGTATATGGATTTCAGCAAAGCGTTTGATAAGGTTCCCCACGGTAGGCTATTGCAAAAAATACGGAGGCTGGGGATTGAGGGTGATTTAGAGATGTGGATCAGAAATTGGCTAGCTGAAAAAAGACAGAGGGTGGTGGTTGATGGGAAATGTTCAGAATGGAGTACAGTCACAAGTGGAGTACCACAAGGATCTGTTCTGGGGCCGTTGCTGTTTGTCATTTTTATCAATGACCTAGAGGAAGGCGCAGAAGGGTGGGTGAGTAAATTTGCAGACGATACTAAAGTCGGTGGTGTTGTCGATAGTGTGGAAGGATGTAGCAGGTTACAGAGGGATATAGATAAGCTGCAGAGCTGGGCTGAGAGGTGGCAAATGGAGTTTAATGTAGAGAAGTGTGAGGTGATTCACTTTGGAAGGAATAACAGGAATGCGGAATATTTGGCTAATGGTAAAGTTCTTGAAAGTGTGGATGAGCAGAGGGATCTAGGTGTCCATGTACATAGATCCCTGAAAGTTGCCACCCAGGTTGATAGGGTTGTGAAGAAGGCCTATGGAGTGTTGGCCTTTATTGGTAGAGGGATTGAGTTCCGGAGTCGGGAGGTCATGTTGCAGCTGTACAGAACTCTGGTCCGGCCGCATTTGGAGTATTGCGTACAGTTCTGGTCACCGCATTATAGGAAGGACGTGGAGGCTTTGGAGCGGGTGCAGAGGAGATTTACCAGGATGTTGCCTGGTATGGAGGGAAAATCTTATGAGGAAAGGCTGATGGACTTGAGGTTGTTTTCGTTGGAGAGAAGAAGGTTAAGAGGAGACTTAATAGAGGCATACAAAATGATCAGGGGGTTGGATAGGGTGGACAGTGAGAGCCTTCTCCCGCGGATGGATATGGCTGGCACGAGGGGACATAACTTTAAACTGAGGGGTAATAGATATAGGACAGAGGTCAGAGGTAGGTTCTTTACGCAAAGAGTAGTGAGGCCGTGGAATGCCCTACCTGCTACAGTAGTGAACTCGCCAACATTGAGGGCATTTAAAAGTTTATTGGATAAACATATGGATGATAATGGCATAGTGTAGGTTAGATGGCTTTTGTTTCGGTGCAACATCGTGGGCCGAAGGGCCTGTACTGTGCTGTATTGTTCTATGTTCTATAAGCCCCTAGCACTAAGTGAGTCCCAGTCAATATTGGGGAAGTTGAAGTCTCCCATCACAAGCCTCGTACCAGCCTCCCTGAACAGGTGCCGGAATGTGGCGACTAGGGGCTTTTCACAGTAACTTCATTGAAGCCTACTCGTGACAATAAGCAATTTTCATTTCATTTCAACAACCCTGTTGCTTTTACTCTTTTCCAAAATCTGTCTACCTATCTGCTCCTATCTCCCGCTGGCTGTTGGGAGGCCTGTAGTAAACCCCCAACATTGTGACTGCACCCTTCTTATTCCTGATCTCTACCCATATAGCCTCACTGCCCTCTGAGGTGTCCTCCCGCAGTACAGCTGTGATATTCTCCCTAACCAGTAGCGCAACTCCGCCACCCCTTTTACATCCCCCTCTATCCCACCTGAAACATCTAAATCCTGGAATGTTTAGCTGCCAATCCTGTCGTTCCCTCAACCAGGTCTCTGTAATGGCAACAGCATCATAGTTCCAAGTACTAATCCAAGCTCTAAATTCATCTGCCTTACCCGTAATACCTCTTGCAATAGATGAGCAATTAGATGAGCCTTCTTGTTAAGTATGTTACAATCAACATGAACAGGGGTCTATACAAGGACACTCGCTTGCCCTTCAGGGTCTCATCAGCATGCACCATATTCCAATAGATCATGGAGAACATACTGCAAGGGTTACCCAAAGTGGCGGTGCACTTGGATTATGTCCTGGTCACGTGGACTTCAGAACAAGAGCACCTGGTGAACTGAGAAGAAGTCTTGCAGAGGTTCTCAAGAAGGGATACACCGAAAGAGGGAATAATGTATTTTTCAAGAAAATGAAGTGATCAATGTTGTTCCTCTGTTCAATAAAGGGAATAGGAATGGCCCTGGTAATTATAGGCCGGTTAGTCTTACTTCGGTGGTCGGTAAGTTAATGGAAAAGGTCCTGAAGGATAGGATTTATGACCATTTGGAAAGATGTAGCTTAGTCAACACGGATTTGTGAAGGGTAAGTCTTGCCTCACAAATTTGATTGAATTCTTTGAGGAGGTAACTAAGTGTGTAGATGAAGGTAGAGCAGTTGATGTATACATGGATTTTAGTAAGGCATTTGATAAGGTTCCCCATGGTCGGCTTATGAAGAAAGTAAGGAGGTGTGGGATAGAGGGAAATTTGGCCAATTGGATAAGTAACTGGCTATCACATAGAAGACAGTGGTGGATGGAAAATTTTCAGACTGGAGACCAGTTACCAGCGGTGTACCACAGGGATCAGTGCTGGGTCCTCTGCTATTTGTGATTTTTATCAATGACTTGGAGGAGGGGGCTGAAGGGTGGGTCAGTAAATTTGCTGATGACACCAAGATTGGTGGAGTAGCGGATGAGGTGGAGGGCTGTTGTCGGCTGCAAAGAGACATTGATAGGATGCAGAGCTGGGCCGAAAAATGGCAGATGGATTTTAACCCTGATAAGTGCGAGGTGATTCATTTTAGTAGAAAAGATTTGAATGCGGATTACAGGGTCAACGGCAGGGTTCTGAGGAATGTGGAGGAACAGAGAGATCTTGGGGTTCATGTCCACAAATCTCTGAAGGTTGCCATTCAAGTGGATAGAGCTGTGAAGAAGGCCTATAGTGTGTTAGCGTTTATTAACAGGGGGCTTGAGTTTAAGAGCCGCGGGGTTATGCTGCAACTATACATGACCCTGGTGAGACCACATTTGGAGTAGTGTGTGCAGTTCTGGTCACCTCATTATAGGAAGGATGCGGAAGCATTGAAAAGGCTGCAAAGGAGATTTACCAGGATGCTGCCTGGTTTGCAGGATAGGTCTTATGAGGAAAAGTTGAGGGAGCTAGGGCTTTTCTCTTTGGAGCGGAGGAGGATGAGAGGCAACTTAATAGAGGTTTATAACATGATGAGGAGGATAGATTGAGAGGACGTTCAGAGACTATTTCCTCGGGTGAATGTAGCTGTTACAAGGGGGCATAACTATAAGGGTCAGGGTGGGAGATATAGGAGGGATGTCCGAGGTAGGTTCTTTACTCAGAGAGTGGTTAGGGTGTGGAATGGACTGCCTGCTGTGATAGTGGAGTCGGACACTTTAGGAACTTTCAAGCGGTTATTGGATAGGCACATGGAGCACACCAGAATGACAGGGAGTGGGATAGCTTGATCTTGGTTTCGGACAATGCTCGGCACAACATCGAGGGCTGAAGGCCCTGTTCTATATTCTATGTCAATTGGGCTATTGGGTGAATAAAAACGGTTTACATCTGGTAGAGGACAAGGTAAAAGCCATAATGGAAGCACCAACTCCAAGAAACACCACGGAGTGAAAATCTTTCCTGGGATTAGTAAATTATTCTGGGAAATTTTACCCAAATTTCATCTCTTGATTGACCCTCTTGCATATCGTGCTACGGAAGTATCAAAGGTGGTCTAGGGAGGCACCGCAGGGGGAGGCTTTCAATAAAGTTTTTTTCTTTAAAAATATATTTATTGAAGTTTTTTAACAACACAACTTTTCTCCCTTACAAACAATAACACCCCCCCCCCCCCCCACAACAAAATAACAAGAAATCGCACTGAGCAAGATATGTACATGGCAAAATGGTATATTTACAGAGCTTTATACACTGGCTCTCTCCCGCACGTGCCAGTTTCCCCCACCCTTCATGTTATCTCTTGCTCATCCATACCCCCAAGCAATCCCCCATTCTCCCCCCCCACCTCCCCGCCGGGTTGCTGCTGCTGCTGACTGACCTTCCTCTAACGCTCCGCGAGATAGTCTAGGAACAGTTGCCACCGCCTGTAGAACCCCTGCGCAGACCCTCTCAAGGCAAACTTAATCCTCTCCAGCTTTATGAACCCAGCCATGTCGTTTATCCAGGCCTCCACGCTGGGGGGCTTCGCCTCCTTCCACATTAGCAAGGGCAGCACGGTAGCATTGTGGATAGCACAATTGCTTCACAGCTCCAGGGTCCCAGGTTCGATTCCGGCTTGGGTCACTGTCTGTGCGGAGTCTGCACATCCTCCCAGTGTGCGCTCCGGTTTCCTCCGGGTGCTCCGGTTTCCTCCCACAGTCCAAAGATGTGCAGGTTAGGTGGATTGGCCATGCTAAATTGCCCATAGTGTCCAAAATTGCCCTTAGTGTTGGGTGGGGTTACTGGGTTATGGGGATAGGGTGGAGGTGTGGACCTCGGGTAGGGTGCTCTTTCCAAGAGCCGGTGCAGACTCGATGGGCCCAATGGCCTCCTTCTGCACTGTAAATTCTATGATAATCCTTCGCCGAGCTACTAGGGACGCAAAGGCCAGAATGCCAGCCTTTCTCGCCTCCTGCACTCCAGGCTCGTCCACTGCTCCAAATATTGCTAGCCCCCAGCTTGGCTTGACCCGGACTTTCACCACCTGAGATATTGCTCCCGCCACTCCTCTCCAGAACCCCTCCAGTGCCGGGCATGACCAAAACATATGGACATGGTTCGCCGGGCTCCCTGAGCACCACCTTCCACATCTGTCCTCGACCCCAAAGAACCTGCTCAACCTCGCCCCGTCAAGTGAGCTCTGTGAACCACCTGAAATTGTATCAGGCTGAGCCTGGCACACGAGGAGGAGGAATTAACCCTACCTAGGGCATCAGCCCACAGACCTTCCTCGATCTCCTCCCCCAGTTCCTTCTCCCATTTACCCTTCAACTCTTCTACTAGCGCTTCCCCCTCTTCTTTCATCTCCTGGTGTATTGCCGACACCTTGCCCTCCCCGACCCATACACCCGAGATCACCCTGTCTTAAATTTCTTGTGCCGGGAGCAACGGGAATTCCCTGACCTGTCGCCTCACTAAAGTCCTCACCTGCATATATCTAAAGGCATTTCCCGGGGGTAACTCAAATTTCTCCTCCAGTGCCCCTAGGCTCGCCAACATCCCGTCAATGAACAGGTCCCCCATTCTTCTAATCCCCGCCCGATGCCAGCTCTGGAACCCCCCGTCCATCTTCCCCGGGACAAACCGGTGGTTACCCCTGATCGAGGACCACACCGAGGCTCCAACTGCACCCCTGTGCCGTCTCCACTGGCCCCAGATCCTTAGCGTTGCCGCCACTACCGGGCTCGTGGTATACTTTGACGGCGAGAACGGCAGCGGTGCCGTCACTAACGCCCCCAGGCTCGTTCCTTTACAGGACGCCATCTCCATCCTCTTCCATGCCGTCCCCTCTCCCTCCATAACCCACTTGCGGATCATCGCCAGATTTGCTGCCCAGTAGTAGCTCCCTAGGTTTGGCAGCGCCAACCCTCCTCGGTCCCTACTGCGTTCCAGGAACCCTCTCCTTACCCTCGGGGTCTTATTCGCCCACACAAACCCCATAATACTCCTACCTACTCTCTTAAAAAAGCCCTTGGTGATCACGATGGGAAGGCACTGAAACACAAACAGAAACCTCGGAAGGACCACCATTTTGACCGACTGCACTCTTACCCGCCAGCGGGAGCGGTAACATGTCCCATCTTTTGAAGTCCTCCTCCATTTGCTCCACCATCCTCGTCAGATTCAGTTTATGTAGGGCCCCCCAACTCCCGGCTATCTGGATCCCTAGATACCGAAAACTCCCCGCCGCCCTCCTCAGCGGTAGGTCCCCATCCCTCTTTCTTGGTCCCCTGCCTGTAATACAAAGAGCTCACTCTTCCCTACATTGAGCTTATAGCCCGAAAACTCCCCAAACTCCCTTAAAGTCTGCATGACCTCCACCATCCCCTCCATTGGATCCGCCACGTACAACAACAGGTCATCCGCATATAGCGACACCTGATGCTCTTCTCCCCCTTGGACCAACCCCCTCCATTTATTAGACTCCCTCAATGACATGGCCAAGGGTTCGATCGCCAATGCAAACAACAGGGGGCACTCTTGCCTCGTTCCTCGGCACAGCCGAAAGTACTCCGATCTCCGCCGGTTCGTCACTACACTCGCCACCGGGGCTCTGTAAAGGAGCTTAACCCAACTGGTAAACCCTCCCCCGAACCCAAACCTACGCAGCACCTCCCAGAGGTACTCCCACTCTACTCGGTCAAAGGCATTTTCCGCGTCCATAGCTGCCACTATCTCCGCCTCTCCCTCCTCCGATGGCATCATCATCACATTTAAGAGCCGCCGCACATTAGTGTTTAATTGCCTGCCCTTTACGAATCCCGTCTGGTCCTCGTGGATCACCCCCGGGACACAGTCCTCAATCCCCATGGCCAGTACTTTTGCCAACAACTTAGCATCCACATTGAGGAGCGAGATCGGCCTGTACGACCCACATTGCAGTGGGTCCTTGTCCCACTTTAGGATCAAAGAAATTGTCGCTTCCGACATTGTCGGGGGCAGGGTCCCCCTCCTCTCTTGCCTCATTAAAGGTCCTCACTAGTAGCGGGGTCAAAAGGTCGACGTACTTTCTGTAGAACTCCACCGAGAACCCGCCCGGCCCCGGGGCCTTCCCCGCCTGCATACTCCCCAAATCCTTGCTCAGCTCCTCCAACCCAATTGGTGCCCCCAAACCAGCCACCTCCTGCTCCTCCACCCTCGGGAATCTCAGTTGGTCTAGGAATCGTCTCATCCCCTCTTCCCCCGCTGGGGGCTGGGATCTGTACAGCTCTTCATAAAAGGCCTTGAATACCTCGTTTATTTTCGTCGCACTCCGAACCGTGGCTCCCCTTCCATCTTTGATTCCCGCTATTTCCCTCGCTGCCGTCCTCTTACGGAGCTGGTGTGCCAGCATCCGACTAGCCTTTTCCCCATACTCGTAGGTCGCCCCCTGCGCCTTCCTCCACCCCTGTGGTCAACAGGTCAAACTCCATCTGGAGCCGTCGTCTTTCCCCAAATAATCTTTCCTCCGGGGCCTCTGCGTATCTCCTGTCCACTCTCAAAATCTCCCCCACTAACCTCTCCCTTTCCATGCCCTCTGTCTTCTCCCTATGAGCCCTGATGGAGATTAGCTCTCCCCTGATCACCGCCTTCAACGCCTCCCATACCACCCCCACCCGCACCTCCCTGTTGTCGTTGGCCTCCAAGTACCTTTCAATACACCCCCTCGCCTTCCCACACACCACCTCATCTGCCAGCAGTCCCATATCCAACCGCCACAGCGGGCGTTGGTCCCTCTCCTCTCCCAGCCCCATTTCCACCCAGTGCGGGGCGTGATCCGAAACGGCTATGGCCGAATACTCCGTCCCCTCCACCCTCGGGATGAGCGCCCTGCCCAGAACAAAAAAATCTATCCGGGAGTAGGCTTTGTGCACGTGGGAGAAGAAAGAAAATTCCCTGGCCTGCGGTCTTGCAAACCTCCATGGGTCCACTCCCCCCATCTGATCCATAAACCCCCTAAGCACCTTGGCCGCCGCCGGCCTCTTTCCAGTCCTTGATCTGGAGCGGTCCAGAGCTGGGTCCAGCACTGTATTGAAGTCCCCTCCCATTATCAGGCCTCCTACCTCCACGTCCGGAATGCGCCCCAACATGCGCTTCATGAATCCAGCATCATCCCAGTTCGGGGCTTATACATTTACTAACACCACCCACGTCCCTTGCAACCTACCACTCACCATCACATATTTCCCTCCATTATCCACTACGATAGTCTTGGCCTCAACTGACACATGCTTTCCCACCAATATTGCCACCTCTCTATTCTTCGCGTCCAGTCCCGAGTGGAATACCTGTCCTACCCATCCCCTTCTTAACCTGACCTGGTCCGCCACCTTCAGGTGTGTCTCTTGGAGCATTACCACGTCTGCCTTCAGTCCCTTCAAGTGCGCGAACACTCGGGCCAGTCCCGTGTTCATGTCTCCCTCGCCCTCCAGTCCACCAGCCGGGGGACCTCTGTCCTGACCACCTCTTCTGTGTCCCATTCCCTTTCGGCCAGTGCAGCAGCAACCCCCCCCCCCCCCCCCCCCCGCTAGACCCGTCTAGCTTTTTTTTTTTTTGTTCCCCCCATATCACTCCAGTAAGTCAGCTGACACCTGCTGACCCCGTCTTCCCCCGCCGTCCCTTTGACCTCCCCTTGTGGGAGTCGCCCAATCAATATGCATTCCTTCGTTCCCCCTCCCGCCTTTCTTCCCGCGAGCGGGAAAAACCCCGCGCTTTCCAAAGCCCGCTCCGCCCCCTCTGGCGCAGCTCCTGTCGCGGCCTTGTCTCTCTCCCCCAGCCCATGTAACATTTCCTGTGCGTGATTGACCCCCTATATACAACAACCATCACACATCAAACCCCAAAACATCCCCCCCACCCTCACAAACCCTCAGTTAGAGTCTAACTTTTCGGTTTGTATGAAGGTCCACGCCTCTTCAGGTGTTTCGAAGTAATAGCGTTGGTCCTTGTATGTGACCCACAGTCGCGCTGGCTGCAGCATTCCAAATTTCACTCCTTTCCGATGCAGCACCGCTTTGGCCCAGTTGAAACCCGCTCTCCACTTTGCAACCTCCGTGGTCCAGTCCGGGTATATTCGGATCTCTGCATTGTCCCACTTGCTGCTCCGCTCCTTCTTGGCCCATTTCAGGACCCTCTCTCTGTCCGTGAACCAGTGAAATCTCACCACCATCGCCCTTGGCGGCTCATTTGCCTTGGGCTTCCTTGCCAGCACCCGGTGTGCCCCGTCCAGCTCCAGCGACCTCGAAGGGGCCTCCGCGCCCATCATCGCCCCGATCATCGTGCCCACGTATGCCACGGCATCGGCCCCCTCCACTCCTTCTGGGAGACCCAGGATCCGCAGATTCTTTCTCCTCGACCCGTTCTCCAGGTCTTCGAGTCTTCCCGCCCACCTCTTGTGTAGCGCCTCGTGCTGCTCCACTCTCACCGCCAGGCCCAAGAGCTCGTCATCATTCTCACTGACTCCTTTCTGTACCTCCTGGATCTTCACCTCGTGGGCCTTCTGGGTTATCCATAGTCCTTCAATTACCGCCAGCATAGGCGCCAGCATCTCCTTGCGCAGCTCCTTGAAGCGGCGCTTGATGAACTCCTGCAACTCCGGCCCGCACTCCGCTTTGTCCCCGGCCGCCGCCATTTTGATTTTTTTCCCTCGCTTGTCCCGCTGCTCCAATGCCACTTTTTTGGCCGTTGCACTTCTGGTCTGGTCCATAAACTTTGGAGGGGGACCTCTCTCTTTCCTTCCCCACGGGTTGTCTTCAAAACAAATTCCGTTGGGGATCCTCCAATGAGCCCGAAAGTCCGTAATAGCGGGAGCTGCCGAATCGTGCGGCTTAGCTCCGCATAGCCGCAACCGGAAGTCCGCTTTCAATAAAGTTAAACAACAATTTCTGCATTCTACCTTTTTGGCCCATTTTGACCCTAGGCAGGAATTCGTTTTGACATGTGATGCGTCCCCTTACGGGTTTGGGATGGTGCGTTCACACTGTTGGAAAGACGGAATGGAAAGGCCTAACGCATACAGGATCCTTTCGGAGGCTGAGTGGAGGTATTCTCAGATTGAGAAAGAGGGCTTGGCGATAGGTGTTTCATAATAGTAACAGACCACAAGCCCTTATTGGGACTTTAAAAAGAGGATAATTCTCCCCTATTATCTCTGCCCGGATACAGTGTTAGACCCAGATATGGTGTTGGGCCTAGATACAGTGTTGGGCCCTGTTACTTGCAGCTTATGAATACCTTTTAGAGTATCGCCCTGGAACCTGGATAGCTAATGCGATGAGTTGCCTCCCGCTCCCCACAAATCCAGTTCCTTTACCATCATTGGAAGAGGTCGCGATGACCCAAATATGTTTAGACACTTTGCCGGTGTTCGCCAGGCAAATTAAGGCTTGGACTCAAAAATATCCAACCCTGTTTAAACTAAAGTACATGATCCTGAATAATGGAATCTGAGGATAATCCACAGAAGAAATGAAACTACATCTGACTAAGAAAAAAGTGCTCAGTGTGGAGGACAATATCATTCTCTGGGGATCCTGAGCAGTTGTCCCTCACCCAGGGCGGCGTCCAAAACTTATGGAACCATATAATGGCCACCATGGAGTATTGAAAAAGCAAATGCTCGCCAGGAGCTACGTCTGCTGGCCTGGCCTCGACTCAGACATCATGAACTTGATGAGATGGCACGATCTATGCCTGGAGCATCAGAAAACCCACCTTCAGCCCCCCTATATCCATGTGAGTGGCCTGGCAGTTCGTGGACTTCGCACAGCCTTTTGATCCTGGTAGATGCACACTCCCCCAAAATGATTGGAGATACACTGCATGAGCTTCATTATCTCTCAGGCTACAAACGAGAAATTACGCCAAAGTTTCTGCATGCACAGAATACCAGAAATTCTGGTTTCCCATAACAGCACTGCCTTCACTGTAGTTAGTTCCAAAACGTCATGCTATCCGATGGCATCAGACACATCAGAATAGCATCTATCACCCAGCGTCAAATGGGCTGGTGAATGGACAGTGCAGACTTTTAAAACTGGTATGAAGAAACAACCATCGGTACCCAGAGACCGAACTGGCATGATTTTTATTTGACTAGAGGATCACTCCTCACACAACAAATGGAACTGTTAATGGGACGGTGGCTTGGTACAAGACTAAGCCGACTAGTCCCAAACCCGGTGGGGAGGGTAGAATCCCTACAAGAGAACCAGAAAAGAAATTACGATTCTGCAAGAACAGAAAGAACATTCAAAACAGGCAATCAGGTTTACATGAGGAATTTCGGACGTGGTTCTAGGTGGGTCCCTGGGATCATAATGGAGAAAATGGGACCAGTGTTGTACAAAGTGAATGTCCAGGGTACGGCCGTAAGGAAACACCTAGACTACCTCAGGAGCAGAGTCCACTCAGAAGTGACAGAAGGCCAGAACTGAACCGGAGTACCTGGCGCATGAGGCAGCAGTGCTAACCACTGTGCCACCGTGTCGCCAATCTATTAGTGTGGAGTTTGCATGTTCTTCCCGTGTCTGCATGGTGTTCCTCCGGGTGCTCCGGTTTCCTCCCACAGTCCAAAGATGCGCAGGTTAGGTGGTTTGGCCATGATAAATTGCCTCTCAAGTGTCCAGGGATGTGCAGGTTAGTTATGGGGTTGCTGGGATAAGGCAGGGTGGATGGGGGAGTGATCATGGGTAGGGTGCTCTTTCGAAGAGTCAGTGCAGACTCGATGGACCACACGACCTCTTTCTATACTGTGGGATTCTGATTCGATGACATAATTCAGAGAAAGATTGAGCCAAACATGCGAGTTAGCCAGAAAGCATGTAAAGATATCACAGCAAGTGATAAAGGCAGAGCAGATAGAAGAGCAAAGGCTGGTTGTTTTGTGGCTGAGGAAAAGGTGTCAGTCTTATTGCCAGTGTGAAGTGAAGTGAATTATTTAACAAATAACCCGGATAGAAAGAAAAATCAAGGAGTGTGTCATGTAAATATGCTTAAAAAATACTTTCACAGGGAAGATAACCAGAAAGAGGTAGATCAGGAAAAAGAGGTAGAAAGTAAGGATTCTGAAATTAACTTTCTTCTAATTCAATTGGACAATGAGGTGGTGTTTAAGAATCTAACTTTGATATTGAGTTACCATTCGGAAAGATGTCTAAGCGATTTGGAAAAGCTATTGCAGTCACACAAAGCTATTTGTGGGAATAAGCAGGGAAAAACAAATTTGGCGATAACATGATGTGGAGGATTCAGTTTCAATAAGTCAACATCCTTATTGATGAAATCCAGTCGTGCAAACCTAAATTGAATTCATGCTTCAGAAGGACATCATAAGAGCCCAGCTTCAGTTACTGGAGTTTACCTAACGTGATGGTGCCAATGTTGTGAGGATTATTGAAAAGTGAAAGCAGGAACAAAAGCGGATTCATGTCCTATCCACGTTTGGAAGATTGTATTGAGAAAGTGGGACAATCAAGTGTTTATCACAAAAATTAGCTTACTGCGAGGATATTGGCAAAGATCAGAAAGTGTGAAAAAGATATCAGCTTTTGCAATGCCAGATGGGTTGTATCAATTCAAAGTTATGTTATTTGGTGCAAAGAATGCGGCAGCAACATTTCAAAGGCTAAAAGTAATTGGAGGATTGAGCAATTGTGCTGTTCATATTGATTACTTAGTAGTATTCAGTCAAATGTGTAAGGTGCGTTTAAATTATCAAAGAGAACTGTTTGATCGACTACAAGAAGACAATTGGGTTGTAAACTTGGCTAAAAGTGAATTTGCGAAAGCACACGTAACATATTTTAGCCATTCTGCTGGACATGGTCAAGTGGCTCCATGAGATGCAGAAGTATAAAGTCCCAGTGCACAACAAACTGGGAAGTTTTGAGATTTCTAGGAAATCTAGTGGATTTTATCGGAGGTTTGTGCAAAATCTTAGTCGTGTGATTGCTCCATTGACTAAACTATTTAAAAGAAGAAAATGTCAATGGACACAGGAGTGTCAGAAGGCATTCGACAGTTTGAAAACTGTGCTGAACACTGCACTGGCTTTTGCAGCACCTAATTAATTATACAAAGCTCTTTAAATTGGCTATTGACACAAGTGATGTGAATGTTGTATTATTACAAGATGGAGTTCACAAGGATGAGCGGGGTGGATTTCATTGAAACTTACAGAATACTGAGCGGCCTAGAGTGGACGTGGAGAAGATAAGAACATAAGAACATAAGAACTAGGAGCAGGAGTAGGCCATCTGGCCCCTCGAGCTTGCTCCACCATTCAATGAGATCATGGCTGATCTTTTGTGGACTCAGCTCCACTTTCCAGCCCGAACACCGTAACCCTTAATCCTTTTATTCTCCAAACAGCTATCTATCTTTATCTTAAAAACATTTAATGAAGGAGCCTCTACTGCTTCACTGGGCAAGGAATTCCATAGTTTCACAACCCTTTGTGTGAAGAAGTTCCTCCTAAACTCAGTCCCAGATCTACTTCCCCTTATTTTGAGGCTATGCCCCCTAGTTCTGCTTTCACCCGCCAGTGGAAACAACCTGCCCGCATCTATCCTATCTATTCCCTTCATAATCTTATATGTTTCTATAAGATCCCCCCTCATCCTTCTAAATTCCAACGAGTACAGTCCCAGTCTACTCAACCTCTCCTCGTAATCCAACTCCTTCAGCTCTGGGATTAACCTAGTGAATCTCCTCTGCACACCCCCCAGTGCCAGTACATCCTTTCTCAAGTAAGGAGACCAAAACTGAACACAATACTCCAGGTGTGGCCTCACTAACACTTATACAATTGCAGCAGAACCTCCCTAGTCTTAAACTCCCTCCCTCTAGCAATGAAGGACAAAATTCCATTGGCCTTCTTAATCACCTGTTGCACCTGTAAACCAACTTTTTGCGACTCATGCACTAGCACACCCAGGTCTCTCTGCACAGCAGCATGTTTTAATATTTTATCATTTAAATAATAATCCCTTTTGCTGTTATTCCTACCAAAATGGATAACCTCACATTTGTCAACATTGTATTCCATCTGCCAGACCCTAGCCCATTCACTTGGCCTATCCAAATCCCTCTGCAGACTTCCAGTATCCTCTGCACTTTTTGCTTTACCACTTATCTTAGTGTAGTCTGCAAACTTGGACACATTGCCCTTGGTCCCCAACTCCAAATCATCCAAATGTAAATTGTGAACAGTTGTGGGCCCAACACTGATCCCTGAGGGACACCACTAGCTACTGATTGCCAACCAGAGAAACACCCATTAATCCCCACTCTTGCTTTCTATTAATTAACCAATCCTCTATCCATGCTACTACTTTCCCTTTAATGCCATGCATCTTTATCTTGTACAGCAACCTTTTGTGTGGCACCTTGTCAAAGGCTTTCTGGAAATCCAGATATACCACATCCATTGGCTCCCAGTTATCTACCGCACTGGTAATGTCCTCAATAAATTCCACTGAATTAGTCAGGCACGACCTGCCCTTTATGAACCCATGCTGTGTCTGCCCAATGGGACAATTTCCATCCAGATGCCTCGCTATTTCTTCCTTGATGATAGATTCCAGCATCTTCCCTCCTACTGAAGTTAAGCTCACTGGCCTATAATTACCCGCTTTCTGCCTACCTCCTTTTTTAAACAGTGGTGTCACGTTTGCTAATTTCCAATCCGCCGGGACCATCCCAGAGTCTGGTGAATTTTGGTAAATTATCACGAGTGCATTTGCAATTTCCCTAGCCATCTCTTTTAGCACTCCGGGATGATCCATCAGGTCCAGGAGACTTGTCTACCTTTAGCCCCATTAGCTTGCCCATCACTACCTCCTTGGTGATAACAATCCTCTCAAGGTCCTCACCTGTCATAGCCTCATTTCCATCAGTCACTGGCATGTTATAAAGACCAACCCAAAAAACCTGTTCAGTTCCTCAGCCATTTCCTCATCTCCCATTATTAAATCTCCCTTCTCATCCTCTAAAGGACCAATATTTACCTTAGCCACTCTTTTTTGTTTTATGTATTTGTAGAAACTTTTACTACCTGTTTTTATATTCTGAGCAAGTTTACTCTCATAATCTATCTTACTCTTCTTTATAGCTTTTTTAGTAGCTTTCTGTTGCCCCCTAAAGATTTCCCAGTCCTCTAGTCTCCCACTGATCTTTGCTACTTTGTATGTTTTTTCCTTCAATTTGATACTCGCCCTTATTTCCTTAGATATCCACGGTCGATTTTCCCTCTTTTTACCGCCCTTCCTTTTTGTTGGTAGAAACCTTTGCTGGGCACTGTGAAAAGTCACTTGGAAGGTTCTCCACTGTTCCTCAACTGTTTCACCATAAAGTCTTTGCTCCCAGTCCACCTTAGCTAGTTCTTCTCTCATCCCATTGTAATTCCTTTGTTTAAGCACAAAACACAAGTGCTTGATTTTACCTTCTCACCCTCCATCTGTATTTTAAATTCCACCATATTATGATCGCTCATTCCGAGAGGATCCCTAACTATGAGATCCTGAATCAATCCTGTCACATTACACAGGACCAGATCTAGGACCGCTTGTTCCCTCGTAGGTTCCATTACATACTGTTCTAGGAAACTATCGCGGATACATTCTATAAACTCCTCCTCAAGGCTGCCTTGACCGACCTGGTTAAACCAATCAACATGTAGATTAAAATCCCCTATGATAACTGCTGTACCATTTCCACATGCATCAGTTATTTCTTTGTTTATTGCCTGCCCCACCATAATGTTACTATTTGGTGGCCTATAGATTACTCCTATCAGTGACTTTTTCACCTTACTATTCCTGATTTCCACCCAAATGGATTCAACCTTATCCTCCATAGCACCGATGTCATCCCTTACTGTTGCCCGGATGTTATCCTTAAATAACAGAGCTACACCACCTCCCTTACCATCAACTCTGTCCTTCCGAAAAGTTTGATACCCTCAGACATTTAACTCCCAGTCGTGACCATCCTTTAACCATGTTTCAGTAATGGCCACTATATCATAGTCATTCACGATGATTTGTGCCATCAACTCATTTACCTTATTCGAATACTACGAGTATTCAGGTAAAGTACACTTATGTTGGCTTTTTTACCTCTGTTCTGAATCTTAACACCTCGATCAGTAACCTCTCCTAAGTTATATTTCCTCTTAACCTTTCTCCTAATTTTCCTTGTCGTTGAACCTATATCTCCATGTAACAACCTGCCGCGTCGCTTACCATTAATGTTTTCACTTCCCGTTTAATTCTTTTAGTATTCCTGGTCCTATTCACTGAGCTCCCCTCAGTCACTGTACCTTGTACTGTCGCCCTTTTTGATTTTTGACTATGGCTTCTCTGCCTTACATTTTCCCCTTACTGCCTTTTATTTCTGTCCCTGTTTTACTACCTTCCAACTTCCTGCATCGGTTCCCATCTAGTAGGAGAGATTAGAACCTGAGGGCACAGCCTCAGACTTAAGGGATGATCCTTTAAAACTGAGATGAGGAGATATTTCTTTAACCAGTGGGTGGTGAATCTGTGGAACTGATATGCTACAGAAGGCTAGGGAGGCCAAATCAGAGTGTCTTTAAGACAGAGATAGATAGGTTACTGATTAATAAGAGGATCAGGGATTATGGGTAGAAGGGAGGAGAATGGGATGAGAAACATATCAGCCATGATCAAATGGCAGAACATTCTCAATGGGCCGAGTGGTCTAATTCTGTTCCTACATCTAATCGTCTTATGGTCTAAGATGATGAACCTGAAATTGAAAAGCCAGAAAGATACTTCTCACAGAAGTTGAATGTACATCAGAAGAGGTTTCAACCATTGAAAAATAAATTGTAAGTCTGGGACTTACTTCTCCGGGGCCGGACCGGAGAATCCCCGCGACCGAGCCACGCCGCCCCGACGCCGGCACGTGATTCTCCACAGAGCGGAAAATCGGCGCCAGCATGTTTGGCGAGGCGCCGGTCACGGGCCGCTCTTCCCGGCCGGTCCGCCGATACACGCCGAATCCCGCCGGCGCTATCCACATCTGCTCGCAGCCGGTGGGAACACTGCGTGCAAGGGTCGGGTGGAAGCCTATGGGGGGTGGTGGGGGGGGGCCTCCGATGCGGCCTGGCCCGCTATCAGGGCCCACCGATCGGCGGGCCGGCCTCTCTATCCCCCGGCCTCTTTTCCTACGTGCCGACCCCTGTACTCCTGCGCCATGTTGCGTCGAGCCCAGCACACTGAAGGAGACCACCGCACATGCGTGTTGACGCCACTACACATGCGCGGATCCCGCGGCGCCCAGTTCGCGCCAGGATCGGCAGCTAGAGCGGCATGAACCTGTAGGGGCCAGAATTACTCCTGGATGCGGCGTGGACACTCTGCCGCGAGATCATAGAATCATAGAAGTTTACAGCATGGAAACAGGCCCTTCGGCCCAACCAGTCCATGCCGCCCAGTTTTTTACCATTAAGCTAGTCCCAGTTGCCCGCACTTGGCCCATAACCCTCTATACCCATCTTACCCATGTAACCATCTAAATGCCTTTTGAAAGACACAATTGTACCCGCTTCTACTACTACCTCTGGCAGCCCATTCCAGACACTCACTACCCTCTGAGTGAAGAAATTGCCCCTCTGGGCCCTTCTGAATCTCTCCCCTCTCACCTTAAACCTATGCCCTCTAGTTTTAGACTCCCCTACCTTTGGGAAAAGATGTTGACTATCTACCTTATCTATGCCCCTCATTATTTTATAGACCTCTATAAGATCACCCCTAAGCCTCCTACGCTCCAGGGAAAAAAGTCCCAGTCTATCCAGCCTCTCCTTATAACTCAAACCATCAAGTCCCGGCAACATCCTAGTAAATCTTTTCTGCACTCTTTCTAGTTTAATAATATCCTTTCTATAATAGGGTGACCAGAACTGCACACAGTATTCCAAGTGTGGCCGTACCAATGTCTTGTACAACTTCAACAAGACGTCCCAACTCCTATATTCAATGTTCTGACCAATGAAACCAAGCATGCCGAATGCCTTCTTCACCACCCTGTCCACCTGCGACTCCACCTTCAAGGAGCTATGAACCTGTACTCCTAGATCTCTTTGTTCTATAACTCTCCCCAACGCCATACCATTAACTGAGTAGGTCCTGGCCTGATTCGATCTGCCAAAATGCATCACCTCACATTTATCTAAATTAAACTCCATCTGCCATTCGTCGGCCCACTGGCCTAATTGATCAAGATCCCGTTGCAATCCTAGATAACCTTCTTCACTATCCACTGTGCCCCCAATCTTGGTGTCATCTGCAAACTTACTAACCATGCCTCCTAAATTCTCATCCAAATCATTAATATAAATCACAAATAACAGTGGACCCAGCACCGATCCCTGAGGCACACCACTGGTCACAGGCCTCCAGTTTGAAAAACAACCCTCTACAACCACCCTCTGCCTTCTGTCGTCCAGCCAATTTTGAATCCAATTGGCAACCTCACCCTGGATCCCGTGAGCTTTAACCTTCTGCAACAACCTACCATGCGGTACCTTGTCAAAGGCTTTGCTAAAGTCCATGTAGACAACGTCTACTGCACTACCCTCATCTACCTTCTTGGTCACTCCCTCAAAAAACTCAATCAAATTTGTGAGACATGATTTTCCACGCACAAAGCCATGCTGACTGCCCCGAATCAGTCCTTGCCTCTCTAAATGCTTGTAGATCCTGTCTCTCAGAATACCTTCTAGCAACTTACCTACTACAGACGTTAGGCTCACCGGTCTGTAGTTCCCAGGCTTTTCCCTGCTGCCCTTCTTAAACAAGGGCACAACATTCGCCACTCTCCAATCTTCAGGCACCTCACCTGTGGCTGCCGATGATTCAAATATCTCGGTTAGGGGACCCGCAATTTCCTCCCTAGCCTCCCACAACATCCTGGGATACATTTCATCAGGTCCCGGGGATTTATCTACCTTGATGCGCTTTAAGACTTCCAGCACCTCCTCCTCTGTAATATGCACACTTCTCAAGACATCACTATTTATTTCCCTTAGTTTCCTAACATCCATGCCTTTCTCCACCGTGAATACCGATGAGAAATATTCATTCAGGATCTCACCCAACTCTTGTGGCTCTGCACATAGATGCCCTTGTTGATCCTTAAGAGGCCCTACTCTGTCCCTAGTTACTCTTTTCCCCTTTATGTATCTGTAGAATCTCTTTGGATTCTCCCTTGCATTATTTGCCAAAGCAATTTCATGTCCCCTTTTTGCCCTCCTGATTTCCCTCTTAACTCTATTTCGACAATCTCTATACTCTTCAAGGGATCCACTTGATCCCAGTTGCTTATGTACGTCATATGCCTCCTTCTTCTTTTTGACCAGAGTCTCAATATCTCGAGTCATCCAGGGTTCCCTACTTCTACCAGCATTGCCCTTCACTCTAAAGGGAATGTGCTTACCCTGCACCCTGGTTAACACATTTTTAAAAGCCTCCCATTTACCAGCCGTCCCTTTGCCTGCCAATAGTCTCCCCCAATCTACCTCTGCAAGTTCCTGTCTGATACCATCAAAATTGGCCTTGCCCCAATTAAGAATTTTAACTCTTGGGCCAGACCTATCATTCTCCATAGCTATCTTAAAACTAATGGAATTATGGTCACTTGTCCCAAAGTGATCCCTCACTAGCACTTCTATCACTTGCCCTTCCTTATTTCCCAAGACGAGGTCAAGTTTTGCCCCCTCTCTAGTCGGTCCATCCACATACTGAATGAGAAATTCCTCCTGAATACACTCAACAAATTTCCCTCCATCCAAGCCCCTAATGCTATGGCTGTCCCAGTCAATGTTGGGAAAGTTAAAGAGATGGGAGAATCCCGTCCCTGGTGTTAGATTCGTAGCATTTCAAGATCTATGTTGCAAGCAATTCTTCAATTACTTATAGAGCATAATCCTTTGAAATTCTTTGGAAACGTTTCAAAACCAGAATTCCAGACTGCAATGTTTAATTTACAAATTATACATGTGCCTGGTCGAGAACATTTTATTGCAAATACGTGTCAAGAATTTAAAGGTCAAAGGAGATTGGACATTTGGAACATGGAGAATGGACTGGAATAAACTCTATTTTACCAAAGACTTGTGCATATTGGCATGTTTAATGCATGTACCCTACAATGTAATAGTCTTGTTTGTATTAATGAATATAGTAAGTAATGCTAAAAAGCACGGAGAAAAATAAAACCATCTTTTTACAATTATGACGGTTCATTTTTCCGCAAGTGTGACGGCATGAAGTAAACGTTATTTTAAAAACATTCTTCAAGTCTACTGTGCTATTTTGGGAAGCAGGCGCATATGTGTATGTGCGTGTGTGTGCGTGCGTGCATGAAGTGAATAGGGCCAAGCTGGAGGCTCGACAGGTAAATGAGACATGGGTTAGAATTTGCATTGGGTGATAGGTAAGAATTTGGATTTTAGTTAGCAACTAAAAGGTTTTGGTTATGGGAACCAAAAGGTTTCACAACTTGGGAAAGGTTCTTAAATTTTACTTAACCCAAGAGTGGAGCAATAGAGAACATTAAAGATTTTTGTAATTTAAAGACACTTACACAATGGTTTCAAGATGAAACAGAAACAACATATTTAAAGAGAGGCCGGGAGCTGTGTGGGGGAGTGGTCATGATCCTAAAGTGAGTTCTGTGCTGAATCACGTGCCGGCGTCGGGGCGGCGTGGCCCGGTCGCGGGGATTCTCCGGTCCGGCCCCGGAGAAGTAAGTACCAGCAGGTTTCTATTCTAAAGCTTTTGGAATTGTCCACAGCAGAAAGAACCCCTGTGACATATCTTCCCTAAAGCAATAGTGGGTACCTTGTGGTAATATCACTGGAATTTTTATAGTTTTCAAGGGTGTTTATTTGTGAGCATAACCAATTCGAAGTTTTGGGAGACATGTTCGCAATACTACTGTAACTGTGTAAATGAAATCTTGGGTCTTTATGTTTTAGTTAATAAATGTTTTAATATACTATTTAAAATTTTCAAATTGGAATTTATGACACCTGATACGGCACACGTATCTTCTTTAGGGGCGGAACTGTGCACAGGGGTTAGCGTAGTTGCTTCACAGCTCCAGGGACCCGGCTTCAATTCCAGCCTTGGGTGACTGTCTCTGTAGAGTTTACACTTTTCCCCATTCATGTCTGCGTGCGTTTCCTCCAGGTGCTCCAGTTTCCTCCCACAGTCCAAAGATGTGCAGGTTAGATGGATTGGCCAAATAGCCTCCTTCTGCACTGTAAATTCTATGATTCTCGTAGGAAACAACAAATTCAAAATCGTCGTCATAGCTTGCCAAGTTTTCCTTTGGGAATTTGTTAGCATGGCAATTATCACCTGCCAGATGATAACACTAGAAATTCTGTAGCTAAGGGTAAAAATACAAATTTGACTGCAAATGTGTTGCAGGTCTCTGGTAGCAATGAATTATTTTTTGAAATGTTTGTTCATCCACTGTTTTAATCCTTTAATCTGGTTTCAAAATCTAAAAGTACAGAGAAGTTGTCGTCACCACACTCGTACACCGACCTGGACTGTGTATCAGTAACACAAAAATAAATTCCACCAGTATTGCCTCTGTGCATCCTTCAAATTTAATGGGAGCACCATCAAATAAATGCTTCCTGAATGAGCTCCACAAGCATTAGGAACATAAAAACTGAAGCAGAAGCAGGCCATTCAACTCTTGTTCCACCATTCATCCAGATCATGGCTGATCTTCTACTTCAGCACAATTTTGCTGCCCCGTCCCCATATCTCTTAATATCAGTAATATGTAGAAATCATTCGATATCTATTTTGAACATATTCAGTGACTGAGCCGCTGGGTGAAGAACTTCCTCCTCGTTTCATTCCTAAGTAGTCTTCTCCTTGTTCGAGACTTGCCAGTCAGGAGGAATATCCTTCCTCCAGCTACCTTGCTGATCCCTGCAGGATTTTGTAGCTTCAATCTTCAATGAGATCACATTTTTAAAAATTCATTTTTACAGTTGTGGGTGTTGTTGACCAGACCAGCATTTGTTGCCCATCCCCAATTTCCATTGAGAACATGGTGGTGAGCTGCCTTCTTTAACTGCTGCAGTCCATGTGGTGCAGGTACAACCACCGTGCTGTTAGGGAATTCGGCCCCATGACAGTGAAAGAGGGAGGGAGCGCGCGCCGGGGGGGGGGAGGGAGCGCGCGCGCGCGCGCCGGGGGGAGGGAGCGCGCGCGCCGGGGGGGGAGGGAGCGCGCGCGCCGGGGGGGAGGGAGCGCGCGCGCCGGGGGGGGAGGGAGCGCGCGCGCCGGGGGGGAGGGAGCGCGCGCGCCGGGGGGGAGGGAGCGCGCGCGCGCCGGGGGGAGGGAGCGCGCGCCGGGGGGAGGGAGCGCGCGCGCGCGCGCGCCGGGGGGGAGGGAGCGCGCGCGCGCCGGGGGGAGGGAGCGCGCGCGCGCCGGGGGGAGGGAGCGCGCGCGCGCGCGCGCCGGGGGGAGGGAGCGCGCGCGCGCGGCGCGCCGGGGGAGGGAGCGCGCGCGCGCGCGCGCGCCGGGGGAGGGAGCGCGCGCGCGCCGGGGGGAGGGAGCGCGCGCGCGCGCGCGCCGGGGGGAGGGAGCGCGCGCGCCGGGGGGGAGGGAGCGCGCGCGCCGGGGGGAGGGAGCGCGCGCGCCGGGGGGAGGGAGCGCGCGCGCGCCGGGGGGAGGGAGCGCGCGCGCGCCGGGGGGAGGGAGCGCGCGCGCAGCGCGCGCCGGGGGGAGGGAGCGCGCGCGCGCGCCGGGGGGAGGGAGCGCGCGCGCGCGCCGGGGGGAGGGAGCGCGCGCGCGCGCGCGCGCCGGGGGGAGGGAGCGCGCGCGCGCGCGCGCCGGGGGGAGGGAGCGCGCGCCGGGGGGAGGGAGCGCGCGCGCGCGCGCGCCGGGGGGGAGGGAGCGCGCGCGCGCGCGCGCCGGGGGGGGAGGGAGCGCGCGCGCGCCGGGGGGAGGGAGCGCGCGCGCGCGCGCCGGGGGGAGGGAGCGCGCGCGCGCGCGCGCCGGGGGGAGGGAGCGCGCGCGCGGAGCGCGCGCCGGGGGGAGGGAGGGAGCGCGCGCGCCAGAGGGAGGGAGCGCGCGCGCGCCAGAGGGAGGGAGCGCGCGCGCGCCAGAGGGAGGGAGCGCGCGCCAGAGGGAGGGAGCGCGCGCCAGAGGGAGGGAGCGCGCGCCAGAGGGAGGGAGCGCGCGCCAGAGGGAGGGAGCGCGCGCGCGCCAGAGGGAGGGAGCGCGCGCGCGCCAGAGGGAGGGAGCGCGCGCGCGCCAGAGGGAGGGAGCGCGCGCGCGCCAGAGGGAGGGAGCGCGCGCGCGCCAGAGGGAGGGAGCGCGCGCGCGCCAGAGGGAGGGAGCGCGCGCGCGCCAGAGAGAGGGAGCGCGCGCGCGCCAGAGGGAGGGAGCGCGCGCGCGAGAGAGGGAGCGCGCACGCGAGAGAGGGAGCGCGCACACGAGAGAGGGAGCGCGCACACGAGAGAGGGAGCGCGCACACGAGAGAGGGAGCGCGCACACGAGAGAGGGAGCGCGCACACGAGAGAGGGAGCGCGCACACGAGAGAGGGAGCGCGCACACGAGAGAGGGAGCGCGCACACGAGAGAGGGAGCGCGCACACGAGAGAGGGAGCGCGCACACGAGAGAGGGAGCGCGCACACGAGAGAGGGAGCGCGCACACGAGAGAGGGAGCGCGCACACGAGAGAGGGAGCGCGCACACGAGAGAGGGAGCGCGCACACGAGAGAGGGAGCGCGCACACGAGAGAGGGAGCGCGCACACGAGAGAGGGAGCGCGCACACGAGAGAGGGAGCGCGCACACGAGAGAGGGAGCGCGCACACGAGAGAGGGAGCGCGCACACGAGAGAGGGAGCGCGCACACGAGAGAGGGAGCGCGCACACGAGAGAGGGAGCGCGCACACGAGAGAGGGAGCGCGCACACGAGAGAGGGAGCGCGCACACGAGAGGGGGAGCGCGCACACGAGAGAGGGAGCGCTTCTGTGGACGTGAAAGAGACTCCAGGATGGTATGTTGCCTCCCTGGTGCCAGGGTCCAGGATGTCTCCGAATGGGCAGAGGGCATCCTGAAGGGAGAGGGCAAACAGGCAGAGGTCGTTGTACATATTGGTACTAACGACATAGGCAGGAAGGGGCATGAGGTCCTGCAGCAGGAGTTCAGTGAGCTAGGCAGAAAGTTAAAAGACAGGACCTCTAGGGTTGTAATCTCGGGATTACTCCCTGTGCCACATGCCAGTGAGGCTAGAAATAGGAAGATAGAGCAGCGAAACACGTGGCAAAACAGCTGGTGTAGGAGGGAGGGTTTCCGTTATCTGGACCACTGGGAGCTCTTCCGGGGCAGGTGTGACCTATATAAGGACGGGTTGCATCTAAACTGGAGAGGAATAAATATCCTGGCCGCGAGGTTTGCCAGTGTCACACGGGAGGGTTTAAACTAGTATGGCGGGGGGTGGGCACGGGAGCAATAGGTCAGAAGGTGAGAGCATTGAGGGAGAACTAGGGAATAGGGACAGTGGGGCTCTGAGGCAGAGCAGACAGGGAGAAGTTGCTGAACACAGCGGGTCTGGTGGCCTGAAGTGCATATGTTTTAATGCAAAAAGTATTACGGGTAGGGCAGATGAACTTAGTTCCAAGTACTAATCCAAGCTCTATGATGTTGTTGCCATTACAGAGACCTGGTTGAGGGAAGGGCAGGATTGGCAGCTAAACGTTCCAGGATTGAGATGTTTCAGGCGGGATAGAGGGGGATGTAAAGGGGGTGGCGGAGTTGCGCTACTGGTTAGGGAGAATAGCACAGCTGTACTGCGGGAGGACACCTCAGAGGGCAGTGAGGCTATATGGGTAGAGATCAGGAATAAAAAGGGTGCAGTCACAATGTTGGGGGTTTACTACAGGCCTCCCAACAGCCAGCGGGAGATAGAGGAGCAGATAGGTAGACAGATTTTGGAAAAGAGTAAAAACAACAGGGTTGTGGTGATGGGAGACTTCAACTTCCCCAATATTGACAGGGACTCACTTAGTGCCAGGTGGTAGATGTTTCAGTAGGGGAGCATTTCGGGAACAGCGACCACAATTCAGTAAGTTTTAAAGTGCTGGTGGACAAGGATAAGAGTGGTCCTAGGGTGAATGTGTTAAATTGGGGGAAGGCTAATTATAACAATATTAGGCGGGAACTGAAGAACATAGATTGGGGGCGGATGTTTGAGGGCAAATCAACATCTGACATGTGGGAGGCTTTCAAGTGTCAGTTGAAAGGAATTCAGGACCAGCATGTTCCTGTCAGGAAGGAGGATAAATACGGCAATTTACGGGAACCTTGGATAACGAGAGATATTGTAGGCCTCGTCAAAAAGAAAAAAGGAGGCATTTGTCAGGGCTTAAAGGCTGGGAACAGACGAAGCCTGTGAGAAATATAAGGAAAGTAGGAAGGAACTTAAGCAAGGAGTCAGGAGGGCTAGAAGGGGTCACGAAAAGTCATTGGCAAATAGGGTTAAGGAAAATCCCAAGGCTTTTTACACGTACATAAAAAGCAAGAGGGTAGCCAGGGAAAGGGTTGGCCCACTGAAGGATAGGCAAGGGAATCCATGTGTGGAGCCAGAGGAAATGGGCGAGGTACTAAATGAATACTTTGCATCAGTATTCACCAAAGAGAAGGAATTGGTAGATGTTGAGTCTGGAGAAGGGGGTGTAGATAGCCTGGGTCACATTGAGATCCAAAAAGACTAGGTGTTGGGTGTCTTAAAAAATATTAAGGTAGATAAATCCCCAGGGCCTGATGGGATCTACCCCAGAATACTGAAGGAGGCTGGAGAGGAAATTGCTGAGGCCTTGACAGAAATCTTTGGATCCTCACTGTCTTCAGGTGATGTCCCGGAGGACTGGAGAATAGCCAATGTTGTTCCTCTGTTCAAGAAGGGTAGCAAGGATAATCCAGGGTACAGGCCGGTGAGCCTTACTTCAGTGGTAGGGAAATTACTGGAGAGAATTCTTCAAGACAGGATCGACTCCCATTTGGAAGCAAATGGACGTATTAGTGAGAGGCAGCATGGTTTTGTGAAGGGGAGGTAGTGACTCACTAACTTGATAGAGTTTTTCGAGGAGGTCACTAAGATGATTGATGCAGGTAGGGCAGTGGATGTTGTCTATATGGACTTCAGTAAGGCCTTTGACAAGCTCCCTCATGGTACAAAAGGTGAAGTCACACGGGATCAGGGGTGAGCTGGCAAGGTGGATACAGAACTGGCTAGGTCATAGAAGGCAGAGAGTAGCAATGGAAGGATGGTTTTCTAATTGGAGGGCTGTGACCAGTGGCGTTCCACAGGGATCAGTGCTGGGACCTTTGCTGTTTGTAGTATATATAAATGATTTGGAGGAAAATGTAACTGGTCTGATTAGTAAGTTTGCAGACGACACAAAGGTTGGTGGAATTTCAGATAGCGATGAGGACTGTCAGAGGATACAGCAGGATTTAGATTGTTTGGAGACTTGGGCGGAGAGATGGCAGATGGAGTTTAATCCGGACAAATGTGAGGTAATGCATTTTGGAAGGTCTAATGCAGGTAGGGAATATACAGTGAATGGTAGAACCCTCAAGAGTATTGAAAGTCAAAGAGATCTAGGAGTACAGGTCCACAGGTCACTGAAAGGGACCTTCATTGCCTTCATTGGCCGGGGCATTGAGTATAAGAATTGGCAAGTCATGTTGCAGCTGTATAGAACCTTATTAGTTAGGCCACATATGGAGTATAGTGTTCAATTCTGGTCGCCACACTACCAGAAGGATGTGGAGGCTTTAGAGAGGGTGCAGAAGAGATTTACCAGAATGTTGCCTGGTATGGAGGGCATTAGCTATGAGGAGCGGTTGAATAAACTCGGTTTGTTCTCACTGGAACGAAGGAGGTTGAGGGGTGACCTGATAAGAGGTCTACAAAATTATGAAGGGCATAGATAGAGTGGATAGTCAGAGGCTTTTCCCCGGGGTAGAGGGGTCAATTACTATGGGGCATAGGTTTAAGGTGAGAGGGGCAAGGTTTAGAGTAGATGTACGAGGCAAGTTTTTTACGCAGAGGGTAGTGGGTGCCTGGAACTCGCTACCGGAGGAGGTGGTGGAAGCAAGGACGATAGTGACATTTAAGGGGCATCTTGACAAATACATGAATAGGATGGGAATAGGAGGGATACGGGCCCAGGAAGTGTAGAAGATTGTAGTTTAGTCAGGCAGCATGGTCGGCACGGGCTTGGAGCGCCGAAGGGCCTGTTCCTGTGCTGTACATTTCTTTGTTCTTTGTTTGTTTGAGGCCTCGTTACTGGATAGCTGATAAGAAAAACTGAGTCTTTGTTTCTTCAGGAATTCAAGCTGCCGGCATCAGCCGATATCGGAGAAAGGAACCAGCAGCCATCAATTCCTCCCATGGAGGCACACTGGCTGTAAGAATGTAAAATTTTAAAAAGGAACTGTTTTCCCTGACCTCCAGAAAACACACATCCCTAGAGATTGCTTCAGTAACTGTTTAGAAAGCATCACGGCATATACCCACCGTATCAAAGTTCCATCTTTCCTTCCAGAACCCATGTCACCTTTCAAAGGATTTCTCCCGAATGTCATGGACAATATTTATGTCTCAACCAACATCACTAAAACATATGGCCTGCTCATCGATTACATTGCTGTTTGTGGTAACTTTCTATCTTGACATGGTTCCTACATCACAGTTGGATTTGGGTTTATTATCATGTGTACTGAGGTACAATGAAAAGTATTGTTCTGCGTACAGTCCAGACAGATCGTTCCATACATCAAAAACATAGGACATACGATAAATACACAATGTAAATACATAGACATAGGGTGAAGCATACGGAGGGTATTCAAACAAATTTCATTGGCTGTAATGCTTTTTACGATGTACGAGGTCGTGAAAGATGCTGCATAAATAAAAATACAGTTGCAAAACTTCACACACGCCTGTGGAAACACAGACCCGCGTGGGCGCACACACACAGATGCACGAGCACACACACAGGCCCGCGCGGGCGCGCGCACACACACAGGCCCGCGCGGGCGCGCGCACACACACAGGCCCGCGCGGGCGCGCGCACACACACAGGCCCGCGCGGGCGCGCGCACACACACAGGCCCGCGCGGGCGCGCGCACACACACAGGCCCGCGCGGGCGCGCGCACACACACAGGCCCGCGCGGGGCGCGCGCACACACACAGGCCCGCGCGGGCGCGCGCACACACACAGGCCCGCGCGGGCGCGCGCACACACACAGGCCCGCGCGGGCGCGCGCACACACACAGGCCCGCGCGGGCGCGCGCACACACAGGCCCGCGCGGGCGCGCGCACACACAGGCCCGCGCGGGGCGCGCGCACACACAGGCCCGCGCGGGCGCGCGCACACACAGGCCCGCGCGGGCGCGCACACACACAGGCCCGCGCGGGCGCGCACACACACAGGCCCGTGCGGGCGCGCACACACACAGGCCCGCGCGGGCGCGCACACACACAGGCCCGCGCGGGCGCGCACACACACAGGCCCGCGCGGGCGCGCACACACACAGGCCCGCGCGGGCGCGCACACACACAGGCCCGCGCGGGCGCGCACACACACAGGCCCGCGCGGGCGCACACACACAGACCCGCGCGGGCGCACACACACAGACCCGCGCGGGCGCACACACACAGACCCGCGCAGGTGCACACACAGACGCGCGCAGGCGCGTACACACAGACACGCGGGCGCGCACACAGACAGTAATGACAGGTTCTTGACACTTGCCTGACTTTCCTTCACTTTATCCTGAACTGTTTTGCTGTTCATTGACTCCTCCAGCAGTTTTTCATAGCGAGGGCAATTTGGTATCGGGAACTTGAGAAACTGAAACACACATAGCTTTCACTAGGCATTTGGTGAAAACAGCTCAACTAGGGTGCCACAATAAATCAAAGGAGACACTGGATCAAGCCAGATAATTATGTCAAACCCTGCCCCAGGAGGTGGGGAGCTCAATGATACAAGAAAAGGCACTGTTCTCCATGCACTCTCAACGTTCTAGGTACTTGCCTTTTCATCTTTCACAGGCACAGTATGCACGGGAATTGGCTGCCACTTCAGGTCAGGATTAAAGATCTGGCGTCCGTGTGGAGGGTAGAGACCGGCGAGGTCTGACTGAGCACTCATTAGAGTTCGGTCGATATCCGTACTCCGAACATAGATCTACAGTGGAGAGAAAAAAAGGTTAAAAGGCACCAGATATATTCTCACGGTGTCGCAGCTGCCAGGTACGGGAGCAGCAATCCCACCCAGTGGTATGGTGTTTCTTAATTGTCAATCCCCAACCCAGCATAGTCACTGAAGTATCATTCCTTAAGGTGCAAGGAGAATGCCCAGCGCCACTTCCTTAGGCAAATGAGAGAATGGGCATGTTCCCCTTAAAGAATCAAGAGGACGTTTGATGAAGGTGTTTAAAATTGTGAAGCGTCGGACTTCCGGTGGCAGCCATGGAGTGAGAGGTCGCTTATTTGGTAGCTCCTGCTCGTGGTGGGCTTTTGGGACCTTTTCCCCCGACGTATGGTGGATTTGACCGGTAAAATTGGAGACTGGTGAGGCAGAGAGGAGGAATCCCCCTCCAGTTTATGGAGACGTGGACCAGAAGTGGTCCGAAAAGAGGAGATTGTTGGGCAAAGAAGAGAGTGGAGCCTGCAGCCCAGGAAAACATGGCGGAGGGTGAGGAGCTGAGATTACCGGCCCAGTGGTCAACGGAGCAGCTGGTGAAATTCCTCCAGGAGAGTTTCGCCAAGCAAAGACAGGAGGACCTGGACCCGATTAAGACGGGGTTGATCGGGTGGAGCAAAGGTTGGAAGCCCAGGGACCAGAAAGTGGAAGAGAAGGTGGCTGAGCACGAGGACCAGCTAACTGCGATGGCAATGGAGATGGATCTGATGACGGACCTTCAGAAAAGGCTGCAGGAGAAGGTGGAGGATTTGGAGAACTGGTCACGGATGCAGTATTTGAGGATCGTTGGCCTCCCGGAGGGCAGAGGGACCTGACGCAGGGGTATATGTGGCATGTACGCTCGAGAAGCTGCTTGGCGAAGATGCGTTTGCTCGGCCCTTGGAAGTGGACAGGGCACATGGAGCGCTTGCGAGGAAGCCACGGGTAAATGAGCCGCCGAGGGTGATGGTAGTGCGAATGCACCAGTTCCTGGATAAGGAACAGATCTGGAGGTGGGCCAGGCAGACGAGGAGCTGCAAATGGGAAGAAAGCGAGTTGCGCATTTACCAGGACTTGGGTGCGGAACTGGCCAAAAGAAGGGCGAGCTAAAACAAAGTTAAATCGGCCCTCTTCAAGAAGGGGGTGAAGTTCCCAGCTTGTACCCAGCTCGTTTGTGGGTCACTTACGAGGGTCAAGAACTTTATTTCGGATCGCCGGATGAGGCGATGAAAATTGTTAAGGACAGGGGACTGGTAGATGATGGAGGACATTGAATTTGGGGGAGAGTAATTCTGTGCCTGCGCTGCTACAATTTATTTTCTTCATGGGCTGTGTATGTAGTGTTTTTGTACCAATTTTTGAGCCGTTGCTCAGTTGTGTGTGCGGGTGAACTTTGTTCTTGTGGGGGACAGTGGGTGGAATTTTCTTCTTCGTGTTTGTTGGGGATTGTTATGTTTTGCATATGTATGTTTGAGCGGAGGGAGAGGGAGAACAATGGGGGGTAGGATGCTTGGTGCCATGGGCGGGGGCTACCAGGCTAACTGGATGGGCTAGCTCACGGAAGCTCAATGGGGGTGAGCAGGTGACTAGTTTGATACGGGGGGTTGGAATTGTTGTTTTGTTATGGGGGGAATTGTTCTGCTGACAGGGGAGGGACTGCCGCTGGGAGACAAATTGGAGGTCGAGGACGGTGGGCGCCCGAGGGCGGGCCTGAGGAGGCGCGGGATGCGAGCTGGAGACTGGCCTAAGATCGGCCGCTGGGGGGGGGGGGGGGGGGGGAGAAGAGGTGGGCCAGGCTGATCACATGGAACCCGAGGGTGTGAATGGGCCAGTCAAGAGGGCTCGCGTATACGCGCATTTGAGGAGGTTGAAGGCGGACGTGGCAATGTTACAAGAGACACACCTGAGGTAGTGGATCAGACTAGGCTGAGGAAGGGTTGGGTTGGACAGGTATTCCATTCAGGGCTAGACTCTAAAACTAGGGGGGGTTGCGATCTTGATCAATAAGCGGGTGTCATTTAAGGTAGGGGATGTAGTGGCGGACTCGGAGGTAGAGAAATCATGGTGAGTGGGAAGCTGGAGGGGATGGCCGGTGATGTTAGTGAATATTTACGCACCAAACTGGGACAACGTGGAATTTATGAGGCGGGTGTTAGGGAAGATTCCAGACCTGGATTCACATAAGCTGATCATGGGCGGGGGGGGGGGCGGGGTCTTCAATACGGTCACTGATCCGAGGTTGGATCGGTCGCGTTCAAAGACAGGAGGGTGCCAGTCACGGCGAAGGAGATAAACGGGATTGTGGAACAGATGGGGGGGGGGGGTAGTAGTCCCATGGAGGTTCGGACGGTCAAGAGCGAAGGAGCTTTCTTTTTTCTCCCACGTTCACAAAGTGAACTCCCGGATTGATTTTTTAATTTTAAACAGGGCTTTACTGGGGGGGGGGGTGGATATCGCCTATTTGGCGATTGTTGTGTTGGATCATGCCCCACACTGGGGGTCTACGGGTGAGCAAGGAGGGGGGTCAGTGCCCGCAGTGGAGATTAGATGTAGGACTGTTAGCGGATGAGGGAGGCCATCCAGAATTATTTGGAGACAAATGGCAGCAACGGTGTAGGAAACGCTGACGGCAGTGGTTAGGGGGGAGCTTATTTCGATACGGGCTCATAGGGAGAAGGTGAAGTGGGTAGAGATGGATAGGGTGGTGAGGGTAATACGCCAGGTGGATAGAAGGTATTCTGAAGCCCCGGAGGCAGGGTTGTTGACGGAGCGGCAGAAGCTGCAGATGGAGTTTGGTCTGTTATCCGCAGGGAAGGCGGTGGGGCAGTTAGGGAGGGCGGTGGGGAAGTTGAGGAAGGCGAGAGGGGCGGTATAGGAGTATGGGGAGAAGGCCAGTAGGATGCTAGCACACCAGCTAAGGAAGAGGGATGCGGCCAGGGAGATAGGAAGAGTGAAGGACAGAAGGGGGAATACGGTCTTGGACCCAGCAGGGGTGAATGGAGTGTTGAAGGAGATTTATAGTCGGCTGTCTGAGTCAGAACCCCCAGCTGGGGCGAAGGATGAGGCAATTTTTGGAAGGGTTGGAGTTTCCAAGGTGGAGGAAGTTAGTGGAGGGTTTGGGAACCCCGATCGGGATTGTAGAAGTAGTAGAGGGATTGGAGGCCATGCAGTCGGGCAAGGCCCTGGGACCAGACGACTACTGTCATGTGAGAGTACCTTTAAGAAATAGGTGTTTATCAAATAGCTGCAGTGATGTCAGAGTGTGGGTGGAGCTAGGCTGTCTGTCTGTTTTACTTTCGCTTTGGGCTGTCAGCATCAGGGTGTTTAGTTTAGTTTTGCAGATTGGGAGCTGCATTCAGAGAAACTGTGTAATTCTGGTCTCTTTCTGCATGAAAGTAATGTCTTCAAATCACTTGCTAATTTAAAAGTGATAACTGCTCTCAGTAGAGAATTTAAATCTCATGTCTGTGTTGAAGAGGGTATTTATCTTATGGATGTTGCAAGGAAAGATTAAGGGTTACTTAAGAGTACTGTATTCTTTGGGGAGAGTATTTGAGTTGATAGTTACTAAGATGTTTACTGTGTGTGTTTAAAAATGTTAACTGGATTCATAGAATAAACATTGTTTTTTGTTTAAAAATACGTTTAGTTCTCTGTTGCATCACACCAGTAAAATGGGCCCTTGTGCTCCCCATAACCAAAATCTTTTTAAGGTTATGGGTCAGGTGAACTCCATGATATACTTTGGGTTCTCTAAACCCTGGCCCGTAATACTACCCTGTGGAATTTTACAAGTAGTTTTCTGGGATGCTGGGCCCGCTGCTGATGAGGGCATTTAATGAGGCCAGGGAACGAGGTGTCCTTCCCCCAACAATGTCACAGGCTTCGATCTCATTGATCCTGAAGCGGGAGAAGAACCCAGAGCAATAAGACCATAAGACATAGAAATTCACAGAATTTACAGTGCAGAAGGAGGCCATTGGGCCCATCGAGTCTGCACCGGCTCTTGGAAAGAGCACCCTACCCGAGGTCCACACCTCCACCCTATCCCCATAACCCAGTAACCCCACCCAACACTAAGGGCAATTTTGGACACTATGGGCAATTTAGCATGGCCAATCCACCTAACCTGCACATCTTTGGACTGTGGGAGGAAACCGGAGCACCCGGAGGAAACCGGAGCACACACGGGGAGGATGTGCAGACTCCGCACAGACAGTGACCCAAGCCGGAATCGAACCTGGGACCCTGGAGCTGCGAAGCAATTGTGCTAGCCACAATGCTATCGTGCAGAATTAGGCCACTCAGCCCATCGAGGTCTCCTCCGCCATTCAATCATGGCTGATATTTTCTCATCCCCATTCTCCTGCCGATTGGTCATACAGACCAATCTCCCTACTGAATGTTGATGCCAAATTGTTTCATAGATTATCATAGAATTTACAGTGCAGGAGGCCATTCGGCCCATCGAGTCTGCACCGGCTCTTAGAAAGAGCACCCTACCCAAGGCCAACACCTCCACCCTATCCCCATAACACAGTAACCCCACCCAACACTAAGGGCAATTTATCATGGCCAATCCACCTAACCTGCACATCTTTGGACTGTGGGAGGAAACCGGAGCACCCGGAGGAAACCCACGCACACACGGGGAGGATGTGCAGACTCCGCACAGATAGTGACCCAAGCCTGAATCGAACCTGGGACCCTGGAGCTGTGAAGCAATTGTTCTATCCACAATGCTACTGTGCTGCCCGACAATGCTACCGTGCTGCCCGTGTTTTGGCCTCAAGGATAGAGGACTGTGCTCCGGGGGTGATAGGGGAAGACCAGATGGAGTTTGGTAAAGGCAGGCAGCTAACGGCAATGTTAGAAGGCTCCTAAATGTGATCATGATGCCCTCCGAGGGGAGGAAGGCGGAGGTAGTGGCCGCTCTGTACGCGGAAAAGGCCTTCGGCCGGGTGGAATGGAATTATTTGTGGGAGGTCCTGGGATTGTTTGGGTTTGGCAGGGCTTTGTTGACTGGGTTCGGTTGCTGTACCAGGCACCGGTGGCGAGTGTGTGGATGAACCGGGTGAGTTCGGGCTACTTTCGACTGCATCGGGGGACAAGGCAAGGGTGTCCCCTCTCCCCACTGTTGTCTGCTTTGGCTATAGATCCATTGGCAATGGAACCAAGAGCGTCAAAGGACTGGAAGGGGCTAGTTCGGGGGGGGGTGGAACACAGGACGACCTACTTCTATATATTTCTGACCCGTTGGGGGGGGATGGGGGAAGTTATGCGGATCTTAGGGGAATTTGGCCGGTTCTCGGGGTACAAATTGAATATGGGGTAAGAGAAGTTTTTGTGATCCAGGCGAGGGGGCAGGAGGGGAGGCTGGGTGGGTTGCCGTTTAAAGTGGTGGGAGGGAGTTTTTGAAACTTGGGAATTCAGGTGGCACGGGGATGGGAGCGGCTACATTCATTAAATCTGGCCCGGTTAGTTGAACAAATGAAGGAGGACTTCTGGAGGTGGGACATGCTCCCGTCGACACTGGCGGGGAGGGTTCAGACCGTAGAAATGACGATTCTCCCGAGATTTTTGTTTGTTTTCCAGTGCCTCACTATTTTTACACCAAAGGCCTTTTTTAAGCGGGTGAATGCGGTGACCTCTGGGTTTGTGTGGGCGGGTAAAAGCCCGCGAGTAAAGCAAGTGCTGCTGGAGCGGAGCCGAGGGGGGGTGGGCTGCGCTGCCGAACTTTAGCAACTAGTACTGGGGGGCAAATATAGCCATGATTAGGAAGTGGGTAGTGTGGGAGGGGTCGATATGGGAGCAGGTAGAGGCAGCATCATGTAAGGGCACAAGTCTGGGGGCATTGGTAATGGCTCCTCTACCGTTCTCGCCGGCCCGGTACTCCACAGGCCCTGTGGTAGTGACGGCTCCAAGAGTTTGGGGGCAGTGGAGGAAGCATATGGGAATGGAGGGAGTGGAGGGAGAGTCGGTGCGGGTTCCAATTTGGGTTAATCACCGGTTTGTCCGGGGGAGGTTGGATGGGAGGGCTTCGGAGGTGGCAGAGAGCAGGGATTGTGAGGCTGGGGGATCTGCTTATCGACGGGAGCTTTCCCTGTTTGGAGGAGGAGTTTGAATTGCAGGGAGGGGATAGATTTTGATATCTGCAGGTGAGAGGTTTTGAGCACAGGCAGGTCTCGACCTTTCCGCTTCTACTGCCACAGGGGGAAAAGGGCAAGGTAGTTTCTAGAACAGGGGTGGGGGAGGGGAAGGTATCGGAAATTTATAAATAACTTTTGGAGTGGGAGGAAACACAGATAGGTGAGCTAAAGCGTAAATGGGAAGATGAGCTGGGCGGGGAGTTAGAGGCGGGTCTGTGGGAGGATGCTCTGAGCAGAGTCAACACGTCCTCATCATGTGCCAGGCTCAGCCTGATACAATTTAAGGTGGTTCACTGGGCACACATGAAGGTGGCCCGGATGAGTAGGTTTTTTGGGGTGGAAGACAGGTGTGGGTGGTGTGCAGGAGGGCCCGCAAACCATGTCCTCATGTTTTGGGCATGCCCAAAGCTTAGGGGATACAGGGTGGGATTTGCTGATGTCATGTCCACGGTACTAAAAATGAGGGTGGCACCGAGTCCAGAGGTGCCGATTTTTGGAGTGTCGGAAGGCCCGGGAGTCCAGGGGGCGAGAGAGGCTGGCATCTTGGCCTTTGCTTCCTTGGTAGCCCGGAGACAGATATCGCTAGCATGGAGGGACTCGAAGCCCCCAAAATCAGGGGTTTGGGTTAGCGACATGGCTGGGTTTCTTAGACTTGAGAAAATTAAGTTTGCCCTGAGAGGATCGACGTTAGAGTTCGTTCGGAAGTGGCAGCCATTTATCGACTTCTTCAGAGAAAACTAAACTGTCAGCAGATTCAATAAGGAGGGAGGGGTTTAGGGAGTAAGGGGAAGTGTGTGTGTGTGGGGGGGAAAGAGTTAGGCTATTTTGTGTCTAGAGTAGGCGGGAACAGGGGGAAATGGAGGGATGTGTTACGCACTGAATTATGTTTACATTTGTATTTGTGTCGTTTATTGTTATAAAACCATAAGTGCCTTAATAAAATGTTTTTGTAAAATTTGTGACGTGTCTATACAGAATAAAATGAGGAACTGCTCCATTGGCAGAAGGGTCAAAAGTCAGAATTCACAGGTATGAGAGATTGGCAAAAGAAGCAATGGTGAGAAGGAAAAACTTTTTATTTTTACACAACTGATTAGGAAGTACTGGAAGAAAAATATACGAAGAGCTGTGGTGAAAGAGATGAGAGTGGGACTTGCTGGATTGTTCTTGTGGGGAGTTGGGAAGACTGGAGGGCCGAATGGTCTGCTGTAAGGTAAACATATGATTCTTTCTGATTTTACATCCACAATAATATATTTGTTTCTTAACTGCTCTTCTGAAACATAGGAAGTCACTCAGTTGTGTGCAAAGCTTCCTTCTACACGGCAATGAATACAAGAATACAGGAGCAGGGATGTCTTGCTGCAATTATACGGGGCTTTGGGGAGGCCACACCTGGAATAGTGTGTGCAGTTTTGGTCTCTTTATCGGAGGAAGGATGTTCTTGCTCTATTGGGAGTGCAGAGAAGGCTTACCAGACCGATTCCTGCGATGGTGGAACTGGCTATGAGGAGAGATCGAGTTGGTTAGTCGCTGGAGTTCAGAAGAGGGGCGATCTCACAGAAACCGATAAAATTCTAACAGGACTGGACAGGGTTGATGCAGGAAGGATGTTCCCGATGGTGAGGGTTTCCAGAACCAGGCATTATAGTCTGAGGATAGAGGGCAGACCATTTAGGACAGTGATCCAGAGAAGTTTCCTCACCCAGAGAGTGGTGCGCCTGTGGAATTCATTACCACAGGAAGCAGTTGAGGCCAAAACATACAGGCGAAGGGAATCAAAGGGTATCGGGGGAGGCGGGTTCAGGCTATTGAGCTGGATGATCAGCCATGATCATAATGAATGGCGGAGCAGGCTCAAAGGGCCTCCTCCTGCTCCTACATTCTACGTTCCCTGGAAAGGAAGTCTTGCACACAACTTAGTGACTTCCTATGCCATTTGATGAGGGCAGATAAGAATCAAATACATCCTATTTTCCTGTGAATGCAGCTCTTACCAATGACACTGATGCACAGTAAGAGCCGTGTGCATCATCTACAAGATGCACTGCAGCAACTCACCAGGGTTCTCTTAGCAGCACTTCCAACCCCACAATAATCTAGGAAGGCAAGGGCAGCAGATACCTGAGAATACCACCACCCGGAGGTTCCCTTCCAAGTCACTCCCCGTTGTGACTTGGAAATATATTGCCATTCCTTCACTGTCGCTGGGGTAACATCCTGAATCTCCCTCCCTAACAGCACAGTGGGTGGACCTACACCACATGGACTGCAGCGGTTCAAGAAGGCAGGTCACCGCCACCTTCTGAAGGGCAACTAGGGATAGGCCCGACCAGCTGGCAATGCCCAGATCCAGGGAAAGAGGACCGAAGGGCTTGTTCCTGTGCTATTATTCCAATATGTTAAAAAAGCCATGTCCTATGACAATATGAAAGAAAAGAAGGATCTTAAACAAGGAGGAGGGTGGAAGGTGGTGAATGGGGATGATTAACTGGGAGCTGGCACTGGGGTGCATGGGGGATGAGTAACTGGGGGGGGGGGGGGGAATGAGTAACTGGGGAGCTGGCACAGGGAGTGTTGCACGGGGACGAGTAACTGGGGAGCTGGCACAGGGAGTGGTGCACGGGGATGAGTAACTGGGGAGCTGGCACAGGGAGTGTTGCACGGGGACGAGTAACTGGGGAGCTGGCACAGGGAGTGGTGCACGGGGATGAGTAACTGGGGAGCTGGCACAGGGAGTGGTGCACGGGGATGAGTAACTGGGGAGCTGGCACAGGGAGTGTTGCATGGGGATGAGTAACTGGGGAGTGGGCACAGGGCATGGTGCATGGGGATGACTAACTGGGGAGCAGGCACAGGGAGTGGTGCATGGGATGACTAACTGGGGAGCTGGCACTGGGGGTACATGGGGATGATTTTCTGGGGAACCGGCACAGTGGGTGGTGCATGGGGATGACTAACTGGGGAGCTGGCACTGGGGGGGCTTGGGAATGTCAGAACAAAGAGGAACAGAGTTCCTGCAGAGAGAAACAACAGATTTTACAAAGTAGAAAAAGAAACCAAACCATTGATAGATATCAACATGACCAATTAGATAAGATAGCCTTGGTTATCAGGGCACGGTCAGACAGGTGCCATTACATACAAGCAAGATAATCATCAGGATGAACAATAGAAATTATGCAACCTCACTCTCCTCCTTCCAACCATCCCCGGTTCCAAAGCCTCTCCCCGTCTCCTCTTGATCTTGGCTCAGGCCCTCTCGTCTACCACAGCTCTCCTCGAATAACCTTGGCTCAAAATCTTGTTTCCCAGCCCATTTCCAAACCCCCTCCCCTTCCCACCCCCCTGCTGTGCTTCTGGCTCCAAACTCACTCACTCTCTACCCTCCTGCCCCATTAAATTCCAGAAGGCCAGGTGGTGAAGGATAGAACTGGAGCAAAAAGTATTTATTTACAGAGATCCAAATTCAAAACATGCATCTCCGAATCCAACCACCACAATATCAGTCTGATCTTAAGTACAGGGGCACAATAGTATCCAGTGTTAATGTTCACCGCCTGCGTACAATTAAACATTATGAATATATCAGAAACAGATTCCCTTCTCTCTCTGTATATATCAATTCTGATTTTCATTTAAAACCAAAATTTGAAAGCAAATTGTTAGGATGCTGGATGAGAAACCCTAAACGTTTACAATTTGTAAAACTGAGGAAAGGATATTTCACCCCAGGAGTGATGACTGTCATGTGAGAGTACCTTTAAGAAATGGATGATTAAGCAATGTACCTTTAAGAAATGCAGTGATGTCAGAGTGTGGGTAGAGCTGGGCTTCAGCTCGTTTTAGTTTCAGTTTTGAGAGAGAGCAGCTTAAAAAGTGCCTGGCTGTTTTGCTGTGAGCTGCTTGAAAGGAGAAAGCCAGTTTGAAGAAAGCTTGGGTGTGGCTGTGAGCTGCATTGCTGGTGATCTCTGCCATGAAGGACCATCTCTTAATCCTTTGGGGAAATCGAAATTGTAAAACGGTCTCAGTATTGAATATCAACCTAATGTGCTTCTGTTTGAAGGATTTGTTAAGGCTTTTGGATGTGTAAATGGTAGTGTTGTATTATTTTCGGGGTTATCTTTGAAGTAAGGGGTGTTAAGAGATCCAATGTTTATTTAAAAGGTTAATTTGAGTTCATGGAATAAACATTGTTTTGTTTTAAAAACCACATGTCCATAATTGTAATACTACACCTGGGGAACAAGCAGTGTGCCTCAAAAGCAACAATCCATTAAAGGTAGGAGTTGGGTGAACTCCGTGATACATTTTGGGGTTCTGAAAACACCTCTCCCATAACAATTGAGGGCTCGAGGGGGGTAAAAGTCTATCTATTGGATTGGCTTTTGTGAACTTAAAGACAGTGAAGGATTGTTGCTTTTCCGGTGTGGTATTTTAGCTTAAGTGGGGAGTGTGTTGTGGACAATGGCTCTTTCAGAGGCTCAGAAGTTTTTGGGGGTGGAGACTGTCACACGCAGTACCTTACGGACAGAGACTAAAAGCAGACTGTTAGATTTGGCAAAAACATTGCAGTTAACATTACCTGACAAAATGCGAAAAGATTAGGTAATTACAGCGGTGGTTAAGCATTTAAAGTTGCCTGAGACACAGTTTGACTCATTGGAAATGGTAAAAATTCAGTTGCAAATTAAACAAATGGAACATGAGAAAGAATTAAAGCGTCTTGAATACAAAAGAGAGAGAGGAAAAAGAAAAGGAGAGAGAAGAAAGGAGAAAAGAAAGAATAGCCCCAGCAGAACAAAAAGAAAAAGGGAGATACAGATCAGGGAAAAAGATAACGAGAGGGAGTTTGAACTTCAGAAAATGGCCATGAAACATGACAGTCAGTCAAAATTGGCAGACGTAAAGGGAAACGTACAGTTGTACAGTTGGATGATAGTGATGAGGATAGTGAGAAAGAGCGTTATAGTCGAAGGCTTGGTGGGAATCTATTTAAATATGTCCAAGCATTGCCAAGGTTTGACGAGAAGGAAGTGGAAGTCTTTTTCATTTCATTTGAGAAGATAGCAAAACAAATGAAATGGCCACAGGACATGTGGGTATTACTGATCCAAACAAAGCTGGTAGGTAGACATAGTGAAGTGTTTGCATCACTACTGGAGGAGGTATCTGGAACGTATGAGGAGGTGAAGAAATCCATCTTAAGTGCATATGAGCTAGTGCCTGAAGCTCACAGACAAAGATTTAGAAATTTAAGGAAAGAATTTGGTCAAACATACAAAGGCTCAAACAGAGTAATTTTGATAGGTAGATAAGGGCTTTGAAAATAGACCAAATGTATGAAGCTCTCAGAGAAATTATACTTTTGGAGGAGTTTAAAAATTCAATTCCTGATGTAGTGAGAACTCATGTGGAAGAGCAGAGGGTTAAAACTGCGAGATTAGCAGCAAAAATGGAAGATGATTATGAATTAGTTCATAAATCAAAGCTTGGTTTCCGACATCAGTTTCAGCCGGTGAGGGATAGAAACTGGGGACATGAGAAATACTCAAGTGGTAAAGGTAAAGGTGATCTGATGGGAGACAATAAGGGGAGTGTACCTCAGATTAAAAAAGAAATCCAGGAGGGTGGAAAAGAAATGAAAAGTTTCAAATGTTTTCACTGTAATAAACTAGGCCATGTAAAGTCACAGTGTTGGTGGTTGAAGAAAAGCACTGGAAAGGCTGATGTGGTAAAACAGGATAAGACAGTGGGGTTTGTTAAAGTGGTAAAGGAAAGCTCAAGGGAAATGAAGGAGGTGCAAACGATTGTACAGCCTGTTCAAGAAGTAATTGTTAAGAAGGTGCCAGATGTCTTTAAATAATTTACTTGTGTGGGTAAAGTTTACTCATGTGTATCAGGAGGAGCAGGTAAAGAAGTCACAATTTTAAGAGATACAGGGGCTAGTCAATCTTTAATGGTAAGAGATGAGGAATTATGTAGTTTGGGAAGAATGTTGCCAGAAAAGGTGGTGATATGTGGAATTCAGGGTGAGAGGAGTAGCGTTCCATTATATAAGGTAAGGTTGGAAAGTCCAGTGAAGAGTGGTGAAGTGGTAGTAGGAGTAATAGATAAACTATCTTGTCCAGGAATACAGTTTATCTTGGGTAATGATATAGCTGGATTGCAGGTGGGAGTGGTGCCTACTGTGGTTGATAAGCCAGTGGAAAATCAGACAACTGAAGGGTTGAAGGACGAATATCCTGGGATTTTTCCGGATTGTGTAGTAACAAGGTCGCAAAGTCACAGGTTAAGACAAGAGGAGAAATCAAAGAGTGAAGATGAAGTTGACGTGCAATTATCAGAAATGTTTTTTGATCAGATGGTTGAAAAAGAACAAGAACAGGTGGAGGATTAGGTGGATATTTTTAGTTCAGGAAAATTGGCGGAGTTACAACAGAAAGATGTCGAAATAAAACGGATGCATCAGAAAACATATAATACGGAAGAGGAATCTGTGAGTTTACCAGAGTGTTATTACCATAAAAGTGATGTCTTGATGAGAAAATGGAGACCTTTACATATGCAGGCGGAAGAAAAATGGACAGACGTTCATCAAGTAGTATTGCCGGTAGGGTATAGAAAGGAGGTGTTGCGAGTTGCACATGAGGTACCAGTGGGAAGTCATTTGGGAATAAGGAAAACTCAAGCTAAAATCCAGAAACATTTTTATTGGCCTGGACTACATAAAGATGTAGTTAAATTTTGTCAATCATGCCACACATGTCAAGTGATAGGGAAACCTAAAGCAGTGATAAAACCAGCGCCCTTAATACCCATTCCAGCATTTGAGGAACCTTTTACAAGGGTCCTAATTGATTCTGTAGGACCGCTTCCTAAAACCAAAAGTGGGAATCAATATCTTTTGACTGTAATGGATGTGTCTACTAGGTTTCCAGAGGCCATTCCAGTACGTAATATTACAGCTGAAAGGATTGTGGAGGAGTTACTTAAATTCTTTACTAGATCTGGACTACCCACAGAAATTCAATCGGATCAAGGATCGAATTTTACTTCAGTGATTCAAAGAAGTTACGGATAGCTTAGGAATAAAACAATTTAAATCCATCCAGAATCGCAGGGTGCGTTAGAAAGGTGGTATCAGACATTAAAGACAATGTTGAGGGCATATTGGCAAGATTATCCAGAGGATTGGGATAAAGGAATCCCATTCGTATTGTTTGCAATTAGGGATGCACCTAATGAGTCTACCAAATGGACCACTTAAATTAAGGAAAAATTGGTGGGTGAGAAATCGGAAATTACACTATTGGATTACGTGTCAAATTTTAGGGAACGATTAAATAGAGCAGGTGAATTGGCTAGACAACATTTGAAAGTTGCACAAAATGTGATGAAACGGGTAGCGGCCAAGAAATCCAAAGTTCGTAGTTTTGCCAGTGGGGATAAAGTTTTAGTGTTGTTACCAGTGGCAGGGGAGCTTTTAAAAGCTAGGTTTTGTGGACCATATCAGATTGAAAGGAAATTAAGTGAGGTGAATTGGGATAGAAGGAAGACTCACAGAGTGTGTCATGTGAATATGCTTAAAAGGTACTTTGAAAGGGAAGGAGAGAAAAAGAAGGTTTTAATGATTCCAACTCAAAGTGACAAACCAAATCCAGATGACTGTGAATTTGACATTCCTCAAATTAAATTGGAAAATGAGGATGTTCTTAAAAATTGGGATGAATTGTTGTTACCTTCCAGAGGAAAAACAAACTGACCTGAAAGAGTTATTGATATCACATGGGCAAGTTTGTAGAGATAAATTGGGAAGTACTAAAATGGCTACACATGATGTAGATGTGGGAAATGCTGTTCCGATCAAACAACATCCATATAGACTTAACCCTTTAAAATTGGCACAGGTTAACAAAGAGATTGAGAGTATGCTTAAAAATGGCATAATTGAAGTCGGTTGCAGCCAATGGAGCTCACCCATAGTGATGGTAACTAAACCAGACGGTACCCAATGGTTGTGTGCGGCCTATAGAAAGGTGAATGCAGCTACAAGAACCGACTCTTATCTTATCCCACGTTTGAAGGATTGCATTGAGAAAGTGGGACAATCCGCTTTTATTTCCAACTTCCAGATATGGAAAGAACATTTCAAACATCGTATGGAGTTCTTCGATCGACTTCAGGAGGCGGATTTGGTGATGAACCTAGGCGAAAGTGAATTTGGAGAAGCCCGAATCACTTTCCTTGCAGAGTTTCCGATACCCTCAAGACGAAGGGAAATAATGCGATCTCTTAACATGAATGAATTTGATCGAACCTTTGTGCAAAAGATTTGTAGCGTGGTTGCTCCACTGATGGACTTGCTAAAGCAACGTCAAAAATTGCCATGGACAGCAGACTTTCAACAGGCATTTGACTGCCTGAAAGCTGTGATCACCAATGCTCCTGTTTTGGAGAATTGCAAGGGACTCTGCGGTCAGATTGAACTAAAGTATCGGATTCTAAAGAGAAATGCCGAGGCAGAGAGGAATGGACTCCTTTGTCTCGGAGTGTGCTGGCCCAGGCCAGGTGCGGTCATCGATATCCTGTTGCACTCTTATACTTGGGACATCCCTTCACAAATGCAATTAATAGAGACATCCCGAGAGGCTGAGATTTTTGTTGCTTTATTGATTCCTAAGTGCACGAGGGCGTGGGGTTGAGTCGGATCCTGTACTGTGGTTGATATCCTGTTTCCCCCCACCCACCCCCGTTATGGTTGAGATGTTCCCTTATTTGAACAAGCAATTTTTCTCTCCCTTATCCTTGGGAGTGAGCACGCGCTAGAGGAGTATGGACTCATGGTTGTATCTAGGTCCTCTATTATCCTGAATGTTTTGCTCCTGGTAGCTCTGCCATTTTTATCCTGTCTTGACTAATGTGTTGGGAAGCGCTGACTACACGGACCATAATCAGAATGTAGAGCTGCTGATCCTCTGTATAAATTTGTGGAATGATGATTGTTTTGCACTGTGCCAAAGGTCAAGGGTATGTGGCGTTGTGTGGTATATGTAAAGCATATGTAAATCCATGAGTGACTCCTGCAGAGGTACAGATAAGTCTTGGGGATTGCACCGGTTCTTGGTGCCTCTGGTGTGACTGGAGTTGAGGGGGAGATGAGTGCTGGTACGCCTGAACATGCGCAACAGGTCTATCGTCAATTTTCTTTGTCACTGCGAGCACTCACCACATGGAAAGGTGTGCATCATTTTACCATGTTTTCATGGCCTTATCCTCCTCTTCCTTGTCCTCTGGTGGTGCAGCAAATAGAAGCACCAAGTTGAGTCTAATAATTGTACTGAGCCAAGTATATTGTCGCTCTCCTGTTCCCCTCAACATCCATATATGTGGAGACTTTTCTTATGCTGAGCTGTGGTTCTGTTGCGTCATGTTAAAATGAAAAATGTCAATAAAGGTGTTATATGGGGGTTGCTGGCAGCAATCCCGGATTTGGTCGCGCACCACTTGATCATGGGAAGAGATTTTAACTGTGTCTTAGAGCTGGGGGTGGATAGGTCGAGCCCAGGTTGATGGGTAGGGTACGTATGGCGAGGGAACTCGAGGGGGGGGGTTATGGAGAGGATGGGTATGGTGGATCCATGGCGTTTTCAGAACCCAGGAGAAGGGTTCTATAAGTATATTCGAGGATTGATTACTTTGTAGTGAGTTGGGAGATTTTGGTTGGGGTGGAGTATGCGGGGATAGTTATCGCGGACCATGCACCCCACTGGCTGGAGATACGGTTTAGATCGGGACGAAAGCAGAGGCTGGTGGTGGAGATTTGACTCGGGGCTGTTGGCGGATGGAGGTTTTTGTGCTGAGGTGTGGACGGCGATTAAGGAGTATGTGGAGTTGAAATCAGAATGGGGAGGTGTCAGCGGCCATTGTTTGGGAAGCAATAAAGGCAGTGGTCCGGGGGGGAAATTATTTTGTTAAAGGCTCGTGCGGATAGGGAAAGGAGTGAGGAACATGATTGTCTAGTGAGCGAGATAGTGGAGGTGGTCAGGGAATATTAGAGGGTGCCCACCGTGGAGGGATTGGAGAGGAGGAAAAGGTTGCAGGGGCAGTTTGGCAGGCTGAGGTGGTGGTGTCCATGGACACGGAGAAGGCATTTGATCGGGTGGAGTGGCAGTTCTTGTTTGAGGTTTTGGGAATGTTTGGGTTTGGTCCAAGATTTGTGGCAAGCGTGTGGTTGCTTAATGTGGCACCAAGGGTGAGGGTGAGGGCCGATGATACAAGCTCATGAAGCTCTGACTTACACAGGGATACGAGGCAGGGGTGCCCACTGTTGCCATTGCTGTTTGTGCTGGCCATAGAGCTATTGCCGATGGCTCTTAGGGGATCAGCGGAGTGGTGGGGGATTATGAGGGGACAGAGGGAGCATTGGGTGTCGCTCTATGCCGATGACCTCTTGCTTGTTATGGGCCAGGGTTTAGAAAACAAAGTATATCATGGAGTTCACCTGACCTACAACTGTTTATTGATTTTGGTTATGATGGTACAAGAGCCTGCCTTCCAGGTGTTATTCCACTTTTGATCAAAAGCAAGTTTTATTCTATGAATTTAGTTAACATTTTTATAAACACACAGTAAGCAGTTATCAACTGCAAACATAAATACCCCAGACAGCGACAGTAATCTATGTATAACCGTTAATAAATTCCCCCCTTTAATTGTTGCAATTTAATAACAAGATTCCATAAACCAGGAACCCCTTTTCAAAGGTGTGGCCCAGCACATAGCTCTCAAGACCTGGTTTGGATGCTCCTGTTTCCTTTCCAAAACAGCAGGTTTGAATTCCTTCCAGAAAGCAATTATTTCTTTTCAAGTTATCAAGCAGTCTGGAAACAGCTTTTAAAATGAAGATAGAGAGACAAGTTAAGATACTTCTCTTTCTGAGTACAGCAGCCAAATGTGAAAACAAATGCAAAAACACAGAGCCACAAACAAGCCCCAAACCAAAGCGAAAGTAAAACCAACTCCCAGAGCCACAGCCCAGCTCCACCCATACAATGACATCATTGAAGCCATGTGATAAGACAAAAACATTTCTTAAAGGGACACTCCCATGGCATGCTGTATGTTTCGAATCCGTTGGAGAGTATGGGAAGGATTGTGGGCCTGCTGGGAAAGTTTGGAGGGTTCTTGGGGTCCAGACTGAGTGTAGGGAAAAGCGAGATTTTCCCACTGAACGAGCTGGGATAACGGGTTAACTTCGGGGGGATGCCATTTACAGTAGCGAGGGATAGGTTTAAGTATTTGGGGATTCAGGTAGCGAGGGAATGGACGGGGCTCCATAAGTGGAACTTAACGAAGCTGGTGGAGGAGGCTAGGGGAGGATCTTAAGAGGTGGGATACACTGCACTTAACGCTGGTGGGGAGGGTCCAAGTGGTGAAAATGAATATTCTGCCGAGGTTCTTGTTTATCTTTCAGGCTCTCCTGATCTTTATACCAAAGGACTTTCTTCGGAAAGTAAAAACGATCATTTCAGACTTTGTATGGGCAGGGAAGGTGCCGAGGGTGGGGAGGACCCTGCTACAGAGGCAGAGGCATTGCGTTGCCGAACTTGCTTCATTATTATTGGGCGACGAATGTGGACAAGGTGCGGCGGTGGTGGGAAGGAGAAGGGGTAGAGTGGGTTAGGATGGAGGAGGAATCTTATAAAAGGGGTCTAGATTGGGGGCTACAGTGACGGCAGCGTTGCCAATGGCTCCGAGTAGATATTCAGGGAGGCCGGTGGTGTAGTCCACGGTGAAGATATGGAATCAGTTGAGGAAGCATTTTAGTGTGGAAGGGATGTTGGTATTAACGTAGCTGTACGAGGACCATGGGTTTGAGCCGGGGGGGGGGGGTGGATAGTGTATACAGGAGGTGGGAGAGAAGTGGGGCTTCTGTATTTGGCGGAAGGGCTCGCCAGTCTGGAAGAACTAAGGGAGAGGATAGAGCTGCCGAGGGGGAGAGAGTTCAGGTATCTGCAGATTAGGGTCTTTGCGCGAAAGGTCTGGAAGGGGTTCCCTGGGTTGCCGGGATACACCTCGCTGCTTCCGGATGTGGAAGGGGTGGGAAGAATTAGGGGAGGGAAGAATTGGGGATATATACAAGTGGCTTGGCGGGCAGGGAGGCGAGCGGGTGGTGAAGATCACGGAGAAATGGGAAGCGGAGTTGGGAGGGAAGATCAACTGGGGAGTATGGAGTGAGGCACTGCGAGTGTGAGAGGTGTGGTGGGGGCAGCGAATCACACGCACGTTTTGGGGTTGTGAAAAATTAGGAAGATTCTGGACGGAAGTGTTCACGATCTTAGCCAGGATAGTGGAGGAGGAGGTGGACGATGCTGTGGCCTTCGTCTTTCTGATTGCACAGCGCCAAATTTTACTGGAGTGGCAGTCGGCATTGCCACCGGGAGTAACGGCATGGTTGAGTGACCTGTACGACTTCCTGCGGTTGGAGAAGATAAAGTTTGAGTTAAGGGGGGTTGGGGGATGTTTGTGACCTTGTTTGAGGAGCTGTGCATCGCAGGGGGGTGAAAAAGGGAAAAAAATATCTGTACCGACTGTATAGTTGATTGCTGGGAAGTATGTTTCCCGGGGTGTTTATTTGCTGTGAGGTGTTTTGATACATGCTTGTAATAAAATACATTAAAAGAAAAGTAATGGTTAAAAGCCTGGATTAATAGGTGTCTGCTGCAGTAAGGACTTTAAAACACCTGGTTTAAATGACAGACACTGTGGTTACAGAAGGTATAATTAAAGCATCATAAAAGTAAGACTATTAGTCATTCCAACCATGTATAGTGTTTAACGAAATAGGACAAATGAAATGTTGTGTGGTGAAGACAGATTCAATGGTGGTTTCAAATTAGAAAAGATTTGCAGTGCTATGGGGAAAAGACAGGGAGGTAGCAATAGGCAAATTGCTCCTGCACTGACATGACGGGCAAATGGCCTCCTCCTGTGCTGTAACCATTCTATTATTCTAAGTCGACCCCTAGTTAGTGCCCAACATGTGACATCCGAGCTCGTTCTGAAAGGAAAACATTGACTAAAGAATCAGCTTTAAACGCCAGGATTTGATACTTTCAGGAACCCAAAGCATAGTGAAACAAAGAAGTCTGCAGCCTGTCGATCCAAGCAGTTATTTTAGGTTAGCTTGAACACCATTACAATGGGAGCGCACCGGGAAATCCTTCATCGTGAACTGAACGTCAGCGCTGACTTAAATTTCAGCAACTTCTTCAAGCTGACCCTACACTAACCATAGATCAGAAATCCACTCTTCCAGATCAAACTTGATTTATCTCAGACCCAGATAGGCAGCACGGTGGCACAGTGGTTAGCACTGCTGCCTCACGGCGCCGAGGACCCAGATTCGATCCCAGCTCTGGGTCACTGTCACTGTGAAGTTTGCACATTCTCCCCGAGTTTGCGTGGGTTTCACCCCCACAGCCCAAAGATGTGCAAGGCTAGGTAGATTGGCACACTAAATTGCCCCTTAATTGGAAAAAATGAATTGGGTACTCTCGATGTATTTATTTAAAAAAAAATCTAATGCCCAGATCAATCACAAAATTGTGGATTTTTATCTTCAAAACATTCCTTGGATACATGACGCTTCAGTTCTGGAAAAAAAGTTAACACGGTGCTTTCCTCAGTAGGCTCAAGGATAGCAAAAGCTTCTATAAACATCAAGGATAGCAAAAACTTCTGGAAGTATACAAAAGGGAAGAGAGTAGCTAAAGTGAATATTGTTCCCTTGGCGGATGAGACCAGGAAGTTAACAGTGGGAAAACAGAAATGCTCCCATTCCCAGTCCGGGTCCTCTCTCCCGCTCCCATTCCCCGCTCCGGGCTTCCCTCCTTCCTTTCACCCACTCTTCAGCTGCAGGCTTGCCTTCCTCCTCCTACTCCCTTGCTTGAAACTCCCTCCACCCCTGCTCCAATCTCTCTGGCTCCAAACTGTATCGCCTCACATAACACTTCCCGGGCCTTGCCGACCATTCAGCCGCTCACCTCTTCCCGCTCATACGAGGAGTTGAGGAAGTCTTTGTAACGACGTCGCAGATACTGGCCCAGCTCGTAGTGTTGCCTCATTCCAACCTGCAAAAGAGCGGCAGAAATCCTGATCATCACTGGAGAAGACAGATCAGTAGCAGACTTCCAGGATTTGGTGAAAGAGAGACTGAGGAGGCCAAGAAGGGGGCTGTGTGAGAGACAGCAGATACAGGCAGGCACACGGATACCGGCAGAGATCAACATAAAAAGAGGGAGAGGCAGAGACCACTGACCTGGGTAAGTTGCCCGTAGCCTTGGGGCCAGTCCTTCTCTGTATACGGATCTGTTGGGTATCCATGGACAGGTGACCGGTCTCCATGGCGATAAATCTGGGAACATAAGGGTGCAGATTACACTGGCTGAATTTACAAATGGTAACTAAAAGGAAAACTGAACTGTAATCATTTCCTGGGCTGAGAGGAAACACACAGACACACATCTGTGAAGGGCTACTCATAGTCCTATTGATTTGGCCTGTTTTTTTTGGCACTGTGCCTTTAGAAATGGGAGGAGTGGCACTTCTACTCACTTCTATTGAGAGAAACAATTGTGGGACAATTCTGGGACAATGTGTATGCTGGAAATATGCTGTGCGGGCAGATCGTCAGGGCAATCAGTGTGGAACGCTGATTTCACATCAATGCCTCCGCTAACACGTTGTCTCAACCTCTCACAACTGAAAGATGTACAGCAGCAGGAAGGATCAATTGATTTCAAGTGGGTGTTGCTGCAGTGAATGGTTTGATATTTACACTGCACTGGTGTCCTGACTTCACGGATACTGCACAAGCCACTTGCTCCCAGACAGGGTGCAATAGTTTGTATCCCCAGCATGAATGGAGTATTAGCAGAGACAACGGAGGACAAGCTGGAAAGGTGGACAGGCCGAGAAGGAGAAGGACAGAGGTTTTCTCAACTGGAGGTCATTTTAGCCCACAGAACAAAAAAATAAAAGCAAATTACTGCGGATGCTGGAATCGGAATCAAAAATAGAAAATACCGGACAATCTCAGCATGTCTGCGGAGAGAAAAGGGAGCCAATGCTTGGAGTATGGATAACTCTTAGTCAAAGCTGGAGAGAACTGGAAATTGGAGGAGAGTTGTATTGTGTGGGGAGGGGGAGGGTGGAGCATGAAAAAGATATCGTGGACATCTCTTCCTCCGCCTTCATCCTGCTTTTCTTTCTATCAATTGATTTTCATTTCTTCCATTGACCCGTTTTCCCCCTCACCATTGTCGCCCCTCCCCCCACATGGACCACTGCCTTGCACATCATCATCTTCAGGTGGAAATCCAATTCCCTTTTGAACCCCTCAAGTCAAACCTGCCTCCAACACTCGTTCCAGACTCAAGCCACCCTCGGGTGAAAAAAAGGTTTCCTCACATCGTATTTATTCCTTTGAATATTCCTTCCGCATTATAGGAAGGACGTGGAGGCTTTGGAGCGGGTGCAGAGGAGATTTACCAGGATGTTGCCTGGTATGGAGGGAAAATCTTATGAGGAAAGGCTGATGGACTTGAGGTTGTTTTCGTTGGAGAGAAGAAGGTTAAGAGGAGACTTAATAGAGGCATACAAAATGATCAGGGGGTTGGATAGGGTGGACAGTGAGAGCCTTCTCCCACGGATGGAAATGGCTGGCACGAGGGGACATAGCTTTAAACTGAGGGGTAATAGATATAGGACAGAGGTCAGAGGTAGGTTCTTTACGCAAAGAGTAGTGAGGCCGTGGAATGCCCTACCTGCTACAGTAGTGAACTCGCCAACATTGAGGGCATTTAAAAATTTATTGGATAAACATATGGATGATAATGGCATAGTGTAGGTTAGATGGCTTTTGTTTCGGTGCAACATCGTGGGCCGAAGGGCCTGTACTGCGCTGTATTGTTCTATGTTCTATGTTCTATGAATCTGTCCCTTCTGGTACTTGATGCTCTGCAGTTTTTAAAAATTCATTTTCACAGGATGCGGGCCTCGTTGGCTAAGCCAGCATCTGTTACCCATCCCCAACTGCCCTCAAGAAGGTGGTGGTGAGCTGCCGTCTTGAACCGCTTCAGTCCATGTGATGTAGGTACACCCACTGTGCTGTTAGGGAGGGAGTTCCCAGATTTTCACCCAGCAACAGTGAAGGAACAGCCAATATATTCTCAAGTCAGGGTGTGAGTGACTTGGAGGGGAACCTCCAGGTAGTGATGTTCCCAGGTATCTGCTGCCCTTGTCCTTCTAGATGGTAGTGGTCATGGGCTTGGAAGGTGCTGTTCAAGGAGCCTTGGTGAATTCTTGCAGTACATCTTGTAGACGGTACACACGGCTGCCATTGTTCGTCAGTGGTGGAGGGTTTGAATGTTTGTGGATGGGGTGCCAATCAAGCTTTGTCCTGGATGGTGTCGAGCTTCTTGAGAGTTGTTGGAGCTGCACTCACACACTCCTGACTTGTGCCTTGTAGATAGTAGATAGGCTTTGAGGAGTCAGGAGTCAGGAGGGGAATTACTCGCTGCAGTATTCCTAGCCTCTGACCTGCTCTTGTAGCCACAGTATTCATATGGTTCTTCCAGTTCAGTTTCTGATCAACGGTAACCCCCAGGATGTTGATTATTGGGGATTCACTGATGGTAATGCCATTGAATTTAAAGGGAAGATGGTCGGATTCTCTCTTGTCACAGGTGGCCATTGCCTGGCATTTGTCAGCCCAAGCCTGGATATTGTCCAGGTGTTGTTGCATTGCAAGTGTGTAAGGAGTCAGAAATGGTGCTGAACATTGTGCAATCATCAGTGCACATCCCCACATCTGACTTTATGTTGGAAGGAAGGTCACTGATGAAGCAGCTGAAGGTGGTTGGGCCTAGGACACTACCCTGAGGAACTCCTGCGGTTGTGCCCCCGGACTGAGTTGACTGACCTTCAATCACCACCACCATCTTCCTTTGTGCCAGGTATGACTCCAACCAGTGGAGTTTTTTCCCCTGATTTTAATTGACTTCAGTTTTACTTGGGTCCCTTAATGCCATACTCGGTCAACAGCTGCCTTGATGTCAAGGACAGTCACTCTCACCTCTGGAGTATTGCTCTTTTGTCCATGTTTGAACCAAGGCTGTAATGAGGTCAAGAGCTGAGTGACCCTGACAGAACCCAAACTGAGTGCAAGAGAGCAGGTTATTGCTAACGAAGTACACTTGATAGCATTGTTGACGACATGTTCCATCACTTTACCAATGATTGAGAGCAGACTAACAATTGGTCAGGTTTAATTTGTCCTGCTTTTTACGTACAGGACATCCTTGGGCAATTTTCCACATTGGCAGGTAGATGCCAGTGTTGTAAATGTACTGGAACAGCTTGGCTAGGGGTGTGGCAAATCCTGGAGAACAAATCTTCAGTCCTATTGCCGGAATATTATCAGGACCCATAGCCTTTGCAGTATCCAGTGCCTTCAGCCGTTTCTTCACGTGGAGTGAATCGTATTGGCTGAAGATTGACATCTGTGATGCTGGGGACCTCTGGAGGAGACCGAGATGGATCACCCATTCGGCACTTCTGGCTGAAGATTGTTGCAAATGCCTCAGTCTCGTCTTTTGCACAGATGGCTGGGCATCCACCTTCAAGGATGAGGATATTTGTGAAGCCTCCTCATCCAGTGAGTTGTTTAATTGTCCATCACAATTCACGGCTGGATGTGGCAGGACCGCAGAGCTTGGGTTTGATACATTGCTTGTGGAATTGCTTAGCTCTATTCCTTGCTGCTTCTGTTGTTTGACACACAAGTAGTCCTGTGTTGTAGCTTCATCAGGTTGACACCTCATTTTTCAGTATGCCTGATGTTGCTCCTGACATGCCCTCCTGCACTCTTCATTGAACCAGGGTTGATCCCCTGGCTTGGTGGTAATGGTGGAATGGGGGATATGTCAGGCCATGAGGTTGAATACAATTCTGCTGCTGCTGATGGCCCACAGCGCCTCATGGATGCCCAGTCTTGAGTTGCTAGATCTGTTCAAAGTCTATCCCATTTAGTACGGTGGTAGTGCCACACAACATGGAGGGTATCCGCAATGTGAAGACATGACTTTGTTTCCACAAGGACTGTGTGGTGGTCACTCCTATCGATGTTGCTATGGACAGATGCATCTGTGGAATGCAGGTTGGTGGGATGAGGTCTAGTTTGTTTTTCATAGAATACCTACATGGAAGAAGACCATTTAGCCCATTGTGTCTGCACTGGCCCCCTGAAAGAGCACGCGACCCAAGCCCACTATCCCACCCTGTCCCAATAACCCCCTAACTACACTAAGGGACAATTTATCATGGCCAATGGGACTGTGGGAGGAAACCAGAGCACCCGGAGGAAACCCATGCAGACATGGTGAGAAAGTGCAAACTCCACACAGAGGGTTAACCAAGGCCGGAATTGAACTGGGACCCGGCGCTGTGAGGCAGTAGCACGAATCACTGTGCCACGGTGCCGCCCTGGTTGGTTCCCTCACCATCTGCTGCAGTCCCAGTCTAGCAGCTATATCCTTTAGGACTCGGACAGTCGTGGTGCTACCAAGCCACTCTTGGTGATGGACACTGAAGTCCCCCACCCAGAGTTCATTCTGCGTCCATTCTGCGTCCTTGCCACCCTCAGTGCTCCTCCCAAGTGGTGTTCAACATGGAGGAGTACTGATTCATCAGCTGATGGTGGCTGGTCCATGGTAATCAGCAGGAGGTTTCCTTGTCCATTTTGACCTGAAGCCACATGACTTCATGGGGTCCAGAGTTGATGTTGAGAACTCACAGGGTAATTCACTCTCGACTGTATACCACTGTCGCCATCTCTGCTGGGTGAGGCAGGTTATACCCAGGAATGGTGATAGTGGTGTCAGGGGCATCAGCTGTAAGGTATGATTCTGTGAGTATGACTATGTCAGGCTGTTGCTTAACTAGTCTATGAGACAGCTCTCCCAGCTTTGGCACAAGCCCCCAGATATTAGGAAGGAGGACTTTGCAGGATCGACAGGGCTGGGTTTACCGTTGTCATTTCTGGTGCCTAGGTCGATGCTGGGTGGTCCGTCTGGTTTCATTCCTTTCAGAGTTAATAGCGGTTTTGATAAAACTGAATGGCTTGCTGGGCCACTTCAGAGGGCATTTAAGAGTCATTGCTGCGGATCCAGAGTCACATGTAGGGCAGGCAAGGTTGGCAGATTTCCTTCCCGAAAGGGATTTTACAACAATCGACAATGTTCTATGATGATCATAAAACCAAAGAACAAAGAAAAGTACAGCACAGGAACAGGCCCTTCGGCCCTCCAAGCCTGTGCCGACCATGCTGTCCGTCTAAACTAAAATCTTCTAGACTTCCTGAGTCCGTATCCCTCTATTCCCACCCTATTCATGCATTTGTCAAGATGCCTCTTAAATGTCACCATCGTCCCTGCTTCCACCACCCCCTCCGGCAGCAGGTTCCAGGCACCCACTACCCTCTGTGTAAAAACCTTGCCTCGTACATCTACTCTAAACCTTGGCGTTCGCACCTTAAACCCTAGTAATTGACCCTCTACCCTGGGAAAAAGCCTCTGACTATCCACTCTGTCTATGCCCCTCATAATTTTGTAGACCTCTATCAGGTCGCCCCTCAACTTCCGTCGTTCCAGTGAGAACAAACCAAGTTTATTCATAGCTAATGCCCTCCATACCAGGCAACATCCTGGTAAATCTCTTCTGCACCCTCTCTAAATCCTCCACATCCTTCTGGTAGTGTGGCGGGCAGAATTGAACCCTATACTCCAAGTGTGGCCTAAGGTTCTATACAGCTGCAACATAAGAACTAGAAGCAGGAGTAGTCCATCTGGCCCCTCGAGCCTGCTCCACCATTCAATGAGATCATGGCTGATCTTTTGTGGACTCAGCTCCACTTTCCAGCCCGAACACCATAACCCTTAATCCCTTTATTCTTCAAAAAACTATCTTTATCTTAAAAACATTTAATGATGGAGCCTCTACTGCTTCACTGGGCAAGGAATTCCATAGATTCACAACCCTTTGGGTGAAGAGGTTCCTCCTAAACTCAGTCCCAAATCTACTTCCCCTTATTTTGAGGCTATGCCCCCTAGTTCTGCTTTCACCTGCCAGTGGAAACAACCTGCCCGCATCTATCCTATCTATTCCCTTCATAATTTTATATGTTTCTACAAGATCCCCCCTCATCCTTCTAAATTCCAACGTGTACAGTCCCAGTCTACTCAACCTCTCCTCGTAATCCAACCCCTTCCGCTCTGGGATTAACCTAGTGAATCTCCTCTGCACACCCTCCAGTGCCAGTACGTCCTTTCTCAAGTAAGGAGACCAAAACTGAACACAATACTCCAGGTGTGGCCTCACTAACACCTTATACAATTGCAGCATAACCTCCCTAGTCTTTAACTCCATCTCTCTAGCAAAGGACAAAATTCCATTCGCCTTCTTAATCACCTGTTGCACCTGTAAACCAACTTTTTGAGACTCATGTACTAGCACACCCAGGTCTCTCTGCACAGCAGCATGTTTTAATATTTTATCATTTAAATAATTATCCCTTTTGCTGTTATTCCTACCAAAATGGATAACCTCACATTTGTCAACATTGTATTCCATCTGCCAGACCCTAGCCCATTCACTTGGCCTATCCAAATCCCTCTGCAGACTTCCAGTGTCCTCTGCACTTTTTGTTTTATCACTTATCTTAGTGTCGTCTGCAAACTTGGACACATTGCCCTTGGTCCCCAACTCCAAATCATCTATGTAAATTGTGAACAGTTGTGGGCCCAACACCGATCCCTGAGGGACACCACTAGCTACTGATTGCCAACCAGAGAAACACCCATTAATTCCCACTCTTTGCTTTCTATTAATTAACCAATCCTCTATCCATGCTACTACTTTCCCCTTAATGCCATGCATCTTTATCTGATACAGCAACCTTTTGTGTGGCACCTTCCTTTTGTGTGGCACCTTATCAAAGGCTTTCTGGAAATCCAGATATACCACATCCATTGGCTCCCCGTTATCTACCACACTGATAATGTCCTCAAACATTTCACTAAATTAGTTAGGCATGACCTGCCCTTTATGAACCCATGCTGCGTCTGCCCAATGGGACAATTTCCATCCAGATGCCTCGCTATTTCTTCCTTGACGGTAGATTCCAGCATCTTCCCTACTACCGAAGTTAAGCTCACTGGCCTATAATTACCCGCTTTCTGCCTACCTCCTTTTTTAAACAGTGGTGTCACGTTTGCTAATTTCCAATCCGCCGGGACCACCCCAGAGTCTAGTGAATTTTGGTAAATTATCACTAGTGCATTTGCAATTTCCCTAGCCATCTCTTTTAGCACTCTGGGATGCATTCCATCAGGGCCAGGAGACTTGTCTACCTTTAGCCCCATTAGCTTGCCCATCACTATCTCCTTGGTGTTAACAATCCTCTCAAGGTCCTCACCTGCATAGCCTCATTCCCATCAGTTATTTGTGTCTTCCACTGAGAAGACCGATCTAAAAAAACCTGTTCAGTTCCTCAGCCATTTCCTCATCTCCCATTATTAAATCTCCCTTCTCATCCTCTAAAGGACCAATATTTACCTTAGCCACTCTTATTTGTTTTATGTATTTGTAGAAACTTTTACTGTCTGTTTTTATATTCTGAGCAAGTTTACTCTCATAATCTATCTTCTTTATAGCTTTTTTAGTAGCTTGCTGTTGCCCCCTAAAGATTTCCCAGTCCTCTAGTCTCCCACTGATCTTTGCTACTTTGTATGTTTTTTCCTTCAATTTGATACGCTCCCTTATTTCCTTAGATATCCACGGTCGATTTTCCCTCTTTCTACCGTCCTTCCTTTTTGTTGGTATAAACCTTTGCTGAACACTGTGAAAAATCGCTTGGAAGGTTCTCCACTGTTCCTCAACTGTTTCACCATAAAGTCTTTGCTCTCAGTCTATCTTAGCTAGTTCTTCGCTCATCCCATTGTAATTCCTTTGTTTAAGCACAAAACACAAGTGCTTGATTTTACCTTCTCACCCTCCATCTGTATTTTAAATTCCACCATATTGTGATCGCTCCTTCCGAGAGGATCCCCAACTATGAGATCCTGAATCAATCCTGTCACATTACACAGGACCAGATTTAGGACCGCTTGTTCCCTCGTAGATTCCATTACATACTGTTCTAGGAAACTATCACGAATACATTCTATAAACTCCTCCTCAAGGCTGCCTTGACCGACCTGTTGAACCAATCGACATGTAGATTAAAATCCCCCATGATAACTGCTGTACCATTTCTACATGCATCAGTTATTTCTTTGTTTATAGCCTGCCCCACCATAATGTTACTATTTGGTGGCCTATAGATTACTCCTATCAGTGACTTTTTCGCCTATTCCTGATTTCCACCCAAACGGATTCAACCTTATCCTCCATAGCACCGATGTCATCCCTTACTGTTGCCCAGATGTCATCCTCAAATAACAGAGCTACACCAGCTCCCTTACCATCCACTCTGTCCTTCCTTATAGTTTGATACCCTCGGATATTTAACTCCCAGTCGTGACCATGTTTCAGTAATGGCCACTAAATCATAGTCATTCACGGTGATTTGCGCCATCAACTCATTTACCTTATTCCGAATACTACGAGCATTCAGGTAAAGTACACTTTTGTTGGCTTTTTTACCTCTGTTCTGAATCTTAACACCTCGATCAGTAACCTCTCCTAAGTTATATTTCCTCTTAACCTTTCTCCTAATTTTCCTTGTCGTTGAACCCATACATGTAACAACCTGCCGCGTCGCTTACCATTAATGTTTATACTTCCCGTTTTATTCCTTTTAGTATTACTGGGCCTATTCACTGAGCTCCCCTCAGTCACTGTACCTTGTACTGTCGCCCTTTTTGATTTTTGACTATGGCTTCTCTGCCTTACACTTTCCCCCTTACTGCCTTTTGTTTCTGCCCCTGTTTTACTACCTTCCAACTTCCTGCATCGGTTCCCATCCCCCTGCCACATTAGTTTAAACTCTCCCCAACAGCTCTAGCAAACCCCCCCCCCCGAGGACATCGGTTCCAGTCCTGCCCAGGTGCAGATCGTCCGGTTTGTACTGGTCCCACCTCCCCCAACATGACTTGCCAATTCTTATACTCAATGCCCCGGCCAATGAAGGCAAGCATGCCGTATGCCTTCTTGACTACCTTCTCCACCTGTGTTGCCCCTTTCAGTGACCTGTGGACCTGTACACCTGGATCTCTCTGAAAACATACAGTGCAGAAGGAGGCTATTCGGCCCACCGAGTCTGCACCGACCCACTTAAGCCCTCACTTCCACCCTATCCCCGTAACCCAATAACCCCTCCCAGCCTTTTTTGGTCACAAAGGGCAATTTTATCATGGCCAATCCACCTAACCTGCACGTCTTTGGATTGTGGGAGGAAACCCATGCAGACACGGGAAGAACGTGCAGACCCAGCAGGGAATCGAACCTGGGACCCTGGCGCCACAGTGCTATCCACTTGTGCTATTGTGCTGCCCATCATTTGACTTTTAGTTCCAGATATTAATTAGATTCAATTTCCACCATCTGCCTTGGTAGGATTTGAACCTGGATCATCAGTGACAATGCCACTGCCACTATTAACCCTGTCAATACCCCTCAGGATCTTAAATACCTCTAACAAGTCACCTCTAAGCCTTCTTAGGTAATTAAGTCTTTACAGATCCAGAGATAGGGGTAACCCCAGGTTAAAGAGGTGCGAATTGTCTCAAGCCAGGACAGTGGTAGGATTTCGCAGGCCAGATGGTGGGGGGTGAATGTAATGCAACATGAATCCCAGGTCCCGGTTGAGGCCGCACTCACGTGTGCGGAACTTGGCTAAACGTTTCTGCTCGGCAATTCTGTGTTGTCGCGCATTCTGAAGGCCGCCTTGGAGAACGCTCACCCGGAGATCAGAGGCTGAATGCCTGACTGCTGAAGTGTTCCCCGACTGGAAGGGAACATTCCTGCCTGGTGATTGTCGCGCGATGTCCGTTCATTCGTTGTCGCAGCGTCTGCATGGTCTCGCCAATGTACCACGCTTCGGGACATTCTTTCCTGCAGAGTATGAGGTAGACAACATTGGCCGAGTCGCACGAGTATGTACGCGTACCTGGTGGGTGGTGTTCTCACGTGTAATGGTGGTATCCATATCGATGATCTGGCACGTCTTGCAGAGATTGCCATGGCAGGGTTAAACAAATAACAAAGAACAAAGAAAATTACAGCACAGGAACAGGCCCTTTGGCCCTCCCAGCCTGCGCCGATCCAGATCCTTTATCTAAACCGGTCTTCTATTTTCCAAGGATCTACTTCTCTCTGTTCCCTGCCTGTTCATATATCTGTCTAGATGCATCTTAAATGATGCTATCGTGCCCGCCTCCACCACCTCCACTGGCAAAGCATTCCAGGCACCCATCACCCTCTGCGTAAAAAACTTTCCACGCACAGCTCCCTTAAACTTTCCCCCCCTCACCTTGAAATCGTGACCCCTTGTAATTGACACCCCCCTTCTTGGAAAAAGCTTGTTGCTATCCACCCTGTCCATACCTCTCAATTTTGTAGACCTCAATCAGGTGCCCCCCTCAACCTCCATCTTTCCAACAAAAACAATCCTAATCTACTCAACCTTTCTTCATAGCTAGCACCCTCCATACCAGGCAACATCCTGGTGAACCTCCTCTGCACCCTCTCTAAAGCATCCACATCCTTCTGGTAATGTGGTCACCAGAACTGCACGCAGTATTCCAAATGTGGCCTAACTAAAGTGCTATACAACTGTAACATGACCTGCCGACTCTTGTACTCAATACAGGGTTGTGTGGTGTCGTGGTCGCTGTTCTGAAGGCTGGGTAGTTTGCTGCAAACAATGGTTTGTTTGAGGCTGCACGGTTGTTTGAAGGCAAGTAGTGGGGGTGTGGGGATGACCTTGGCAAGATGTTCACCTTCATCGATGACGTGTTGAAGGCTGCAAAGATGTCGTCGTAGTTTCTCCGCTCCGGGAAAGTACTGGATGACGAAGGGTATTCTGTCGGTTGTGTCCCGTGTTTGTCTTCGGAGGAGGTCGGTGCGGTTTTTTGCTGTGGCGCGTTGGAACTGTGGATCGATGAGTCGAGCGCCATATCCCGTTCGTACGAGGGCATCTTTCAGCGTCTGTAGATGTCTGTTACTCTCCTCCTCGTCTGAGCAGATCCTGTGTATACGGAGGGCTTGTCCATAGGGGATGGCTTCTTTAATGTGTTTAGGGTGGAAGCTGGAGAAGTGGAGCATCGTGAGGTTATCCGTGGGCTTGCGGTAAAGCGAAGTGCTGAGATAACCGTCCTTGATGGAGAGGAGTGTGTCCAAGAATGCAACTGATTTTGGAGAGTAGTCCATGGTGAGTCTGATGGTGGGATGGAACTTATTGATGGCATTGTGTAGTCGTTTCAGTGATTCTTCGCCGTGGGTCCAAAGGAAAAAAATGTCATTGATGTATCTGCTGTATAACATCGGTTGAACGTCCTGTGCGGTGAGGAGGTCTTTTTCAAACTTGTGCATGAAGATGTTGGCATATTGAGGTGCGAATTTGGTCCCCATGGCAGTTCCGTGCGTCTGGATGAAGAACTTGTTGTAGAATGTGACGACGTTGTGATCCAGAATGAAGCGGATGAGTTGCAAATTTGCGTCTGGAGATTGGCAGTTGTCGGTGTTGAGTACGGAGGCTGTTGCAGCAATGCCGTCGTCATGAGGGATGCTGGTGTAGAGTGCCGAGACGTCCATTGTGACGAGGAATGTTCCTGGTTCAACTGGTCCATGGGTGCTGAGTTTCTGTAGGAAGTCGGTCGTGTCGCGACAGAAGCTGGGCGTACTTTGTACGATGGGTTTCAAGACGCCGTGGAATGCCCTACCTGCTACAGTAGTGAACTCGCCAACATTGAGGGCATTTAAAAGTTTATTGGATAAACATATGGATGATAATGGCATAGTGTAGGTTAGATGGCTTTTGTTTCGGTGCAACATCGTGGGCCGAAGGGCCTGTACTGCGCTGTATTGTTCTATGTTCTATGTTCTATGCCCTCGATGTAGCCAGAGATGTTCTCACACAGGGTCCCATCGCCTGAAACGATAGGACGGCCTGGTGTGTTGGTCTTGTGTATTTACGGGAGGCAGTAGAGATCTCCAATGCGGAGAGTATGTGGGATGAGAGTACGTCGGGTGCTCTGAAGGTCTGGTTCCAAGGTCTTGATCAGTCTGTTGAGTTGGCAGATATGTTCCTTGGTCGGATCTGGGGGTAACTGTCTGTAGTGTTCCTGGTTGTTGCGTTGTCGGTATACTCGCCACCAACTCAACAGACTGATCAAGACCTTGGATCCAGACCTTCAGAGCACCCTACGTGCTCTCATCCCACGCATTGGAGATCTCTACTGCCTCCCGAAAATACACAAGGCCAACACACTAAGCCGTCCTATCGTTTCAGGCAATGGGACCCTGTGTGAGAACCTCTCTGGCTACATAGAGGGCATCTTGAAACCCATCGTACAAGGTATGCCCAGCTTCTGTCGCGACACGACGGACTTCCTATAGAAACTCAGCACCCATGGACCAGTTGAACCAGGAACATTCCTCGTCGCAATGGATGTCTCGGCATTCTACACCAGCATCCCCATGACGACGGCTTTGCTGCAACAGCCTCCGTACTCAACACCGACAACTGTCAATCTCCAGATGCAATTCTGCAACTCATCCACTTCATTCTGGATCACAACGTCTTTACCTTCGACAACACGTTCTTCATCCAGATGCACAGAACAACCATGGGGACCACATTCGCACCTCAATATGCCAACATCTTCATGCACAAGTTTGAACAAGACTTCCTCACCGCACAGGACATTCAACCGACGTTATACACCAGATACATCCATGACATTTTTTTCCTTTGGACCCACGGCGAAGAATCACTGAAACGACTACCTGATGACATCAATAAGTTCTATCCCACCCAACAGACTCACCATGGACTACTCTCCAAAATCAGTTGCATTTTTGGACACACATCTCCATCAAGGACGGTCACCTCAGCACTTCACTTTACCGCAAGCCCACAGATAACCTCACAATGCTCCACTTCTCCAGCTTCCACCCTAAACACATTAAAGAAGCCATCCCCTATGGACAAGCCCTCCATATACACAGGATCTGCTCAGACGAGGAAGAGAGTAACAGACATCTACAGATGCTGAAATATGCCCTCGTACTGAGAATATGGTTCAAGCTATAGAATGTCAAACAGAGTTTTTAGTCTGAAGCTAGAATAGAGCTTGATGGGAAAATGAAATGTCAAACAGAGTTTTTAGTCTAATGGAATTTCAAGGCATTTTGTTATCGCTTATGCGCTAGACAGTTTGCAGTAACAAAACACGGCCTTGGGAATAGTTTCTAATTCTACAGATAACTATTTTAGCTGAGAGCCACAGAATGCTGTAATTCTCAGGCCTCCTCTAAGGAGGCTGTCCTTGGGAAGGAAACATTGTCATTTAATTATATACAAGTAATTGTCTGCTGTATTAATTTTGACTTGCAACTGTAGATTTTCTGTTGTACAGTGCTCAAGTCCCGGCCATGAATAAACGTACGTTTGTTGAAGTAACTTGGTGTTCGATTGATAATTTCATCCGTACTGAAGGGAAACGAAAATTCACAGTACGAACGGGATATGGCGCTCGACTCATCGATCGACAGTTCCAATGTGCCACAGCAAAAAACCGCACCGACCTCCTCAGAAGACAAACATGGGACACAACCGACAGAGTACCCTTCGTCGTCCAGTACTTCCCCGGAGAGAAGAAACTACGACATCTTCTTCGCAGCCTTCAACACGTCATCGATGAAGATGAACATCTTGCCAAGGTCATCCCCACACCCCCACTACTTGCCTTCAAACAACCGCGCAACCTCAAACCATTGTTTGCTGCAAACTACCCAACCTTCAGAACAGCGACCACGACACCACACAAACCTGCCATGGCAATCTCTGCAAGACATGCCAGATCATCGACATGGATACCACCATTACACGTGAGAACACCACCCACCAGGTACGCGGTACATACTCGTGCGACTCGGCCAACATTGTCTACCTCATACGCTGCAGGAAAGGATGTCCTGAAGCGTGGAACATTGGCGAGACCATGCAGACGCTGCGACAATGATTGAACGGACATCGCGCAACAATCACCAGGCAGGAATGTTCCCTTCCAGTCGGGGAACACTTCAGCAGCCAAGGGCATTCAGCCTCTGATCTCCGGGTAAGCGTTCTCCCAGGCGGACTTCAGGACGCGCGACAATGCAGAATCGCTGAGCAGAAATTATAGCCAGGTTCCGCACACGAGTGCGGCCTCAACCGGGACCTGGGATTCATGTCGCATTACATTCATCCCCCACCACCTGGCCAGGGCTTGCAAAATCCTACCACTGTCCTGGCTTGAGACAATTCACACCTCTAACCTGGGGTTTGCCTATCTCTGGATCTGTAAAGACTTAATCACCTGCAAATGCTCGCATTCCAAGCATTGTCAGGCATCTTTGAATCGGTCTATATAAATGTTTCTGGAACATACATAGATTTCATAGAATTTACAGTGCAGAAGGAAGCCATTCGGCCCATCGAGTCTGCACCGGCTCTTAGAAAGAGCACCCTACCCACGGTCAACACCTCCACACTATCCCCATAACCCAGTAACCCCACCCAACACTAAGGGCAATTTTGGACACTAAGGGCAATTTATCATGGCCAATCCACCTAACCTGCACATCTTTGGACTGTGGGAGGAAACCGGAGCACCCGGAGGAAACCCACGCACACACGGGGAGGACGTGCAGACTCCGCACAGACAGTGACCCAAGCCGGAATCGAACCTGGGACCCTGGAGCTGTGAAGCAATTGTGCTATCCACAATGCTACCGTGCTGCCCATTCACCTGAGGAGAGAGCAGTGCTCCGAAAGCTACTGTTTGAAACAAACCTGTTGGACTTTAACCTGGTGGTGTAAGGCTTCTTACTGTGTTCATAGCTACTGTTCTTGATCCCTGGAATTATTCTTGTGAATCTCCTCTTTTTAAAAAAAATATAAATTTAGAGTACCCAAATATATATTTTTTCCAATTAAGGGTCAAATTAGTGTCGCCAATCCACCTACCCTGCACATCTTATTGTGGGGGGGGGATTTCCTTTCAGAACAAGCTCGGGATGTCACGTGTTGGGCATTAACTAGGGGTCGACTTAGAATAATAGAATGGTTACAGCACAGGAAGAGGCCATCTGCCCGTCATGTCAGTGCAGGAGCAATTTGCCCATTGCTACCTCCCTGTCTTTTCCCCATAGCACTGCAAATCCTTTCTCATTTGAAAGCCACCATTGAATCTGTCTTCACCACACAAAATTCCATTTGCCCTATTTCGTTAAACACTATACATGGTTCGAATGAATGTGTGTTACTTTTATGATGCTTTACTTATACCTTCTGTAACCACAGTGTCTGCCTGTCATTTAAAACCAGGATTTTTAAAATCCTTACTGCAACAGTCACATATTAACCCAGGCTTTTAACTAATACTGCACCAGATACGTATAATACAATATATGAAATTCTGACATTCGTCACAGATCTTGCAACAGTTGTTCCCAACGGACTGTTCCTTGAAGGGGTTAGACAATGAAATAAAGACCACAGAACAGTCCTGGAAAAGGAGCAAAAGGCAGAAATCGTCACGACTGTTTGGTGGCTTCCAATAAACTTAAGGATAAACTTAGAATGTTGGAGAATTTGGTGTTTGTTTAAGATGTATCTGTCCAGTTCGGATACTTTCGATCAGTGTATTAATTAAGGTGCACTTATTTGTGAGATGAACAAAGGACAAAACAGGTACACAGTTTAACCCAATTTTATTCCCAATTCTCTCAGTCAACAATGACTCAGACTCACAGCTGAGCTTTAGGTTTTACCCTCACTTCGTGAAGGAGGCTGGCCAGGCTATGATCACGATGCGGATGTCTTCGCTGGGCTATGAATCCCAGGGTCCCTTCTTCTTGCGATGGTTGTGCCCGGGGGACTCTCAGGTTATGGCTAAATATCTGTGCCGATGTTCCTTCCTTTATACTGGGAAGTTTGGATTGAGTCATAGGTATACACCCACAGCTGGCCTCAGTTCATTTGTCCCATCCAGACTTAAACTCATTAATGGAAGAACAGGATGCTCCTGTTTATACAGGGTGATTCAATCAATATCCATTGTCCTCTGAAACTCCCTCGTCTGACCAGCCATCAGATCATCATGGAGTCCGATGGCCTCTTTTATCCGTCCTTCATCCTGCTGCAAAGTTGATCACCTGTGCCTGGAAGTTTGTTACATATTCATAGCGCGGCCTTGTTCTTTTGTGTACACCTGAGTGGGTAATCACAAAGTCCATATAGCGATAACGAGTTTGTGTTGACTTCAGTGCTCTTGCAAACGGCCAGTACCAAATTTAGCCAGGGGCCTCATGTGGAAGTTTCTGTTCCTGGCCGATGTGCCTGTTTTCAGTACCACATTTATGTTGAAATACTAGATAAGGAGCAACCAACATTGTCATGTAGATTTGTTCTGAAAAGCTCCTTGCAGTTCGGACCGGTTTTGACATTTTTCATTTTAACATAACGCAACAGAACCACAGGAATGGTACAGCTCAGCACAAGAAAAGTCTCCGCATATATGGATATTGAGGGGAACAGGAGAAGACAATATAATTGGCTCAGTACAATTATTAGACTCAACTTGGTGCCTCTATTTGCACCACCAGAGGACAAGGAAGAGGAGGATAAGGTAAACGATGCACACATTTCCACGTGGTGAGTGCTCGCAACGACCAAGAAGATTGACAATAAACCTGTTGCGCCATGTTCAGGCGTACCAGCACTCATCTCCCCCTCAACTCCAGTCACACCAGAGGCACCAAGAACAGGTTGCAACCCCCTTCCCTCTGGAGGTCAAGGCTTATCTGTACCTCTGCAGGAGTCACCCACGGATTTACATATGCTTTACATATACTACACCACACCATCACCCTCTTGTGTAAAAAACCTCCCCTGCATATCTCTGCTGAACCTTTTCCCCCTCACCTTGAACCAGTGCCCCCTTGTAATTGTCATTTCCGGCCTGGGAAAAAGCCTCCAGCTGTTCACCCTATCTATACCCCTAATAATTTTATAAACTTCTATCAGGTCGCCCCTCAGCCTCCATCTCTCTGGAGAGAACAATCCCAATTTGTTCAATCTCTCCTCATAGCTAATACCCTCCATACCAGGCAACATCCTGGTAAATCTTTTCTGTACTCTCTCCAAAGCCGCCACGTCCTTCTGGACACAGTATTCCAAATGTGGCCGAAGCAATGTTCTATAAAATTGTAACAGAATTTTTGAGCTTTTATACTCGATATCCTGTCCCATGAAGGCAACGTGCCATATGCTTTCTTTACCGCCATATCCACCTGTGCTGCCAATTTTAAGGATCTGTGGACCTGCACTCCCAGACCTCTCTGTGTCTCAATACTCCTGATGGTTCTGCCATTTATTTTATAGCTCCCATCTGAATTGGATCTACCAAAATGCATCACCTCGCATTCGTCCGGGTTAAATTCCATCTGCCATTTCTGCACCCAATTTTGCAGCCTATCTATATCCTGTTGTATTCTCTCACAATCTTCATCACTATCCGCAACTCATGCAATCTTAGTATCATCCCCAAACTTGCTAATCAGGCCGCTACGTTTTCCTCCAAGTCATTTATATATATTACAAAGAGCAGAGGTCCCAGTGCTGATCCCTGCGGAACACCACTAGTTACAGCCCTCCATTCGGAAAAACACCCTTCCACTGCTACCCTCTGTCTTCCATAGATTCATAGAATTTACAATGCAGAATGTGGAAGCATTGGAAAGGGTGCAGAGGAGATTTACCAGGGGACTTGAGGCTGTTTTCGTTAGAGAGAAGAAGGTTAAGAGGTGACTTAATTGAGGCAT